>NW_021604589.1:710330-715204 GCF_004785775.1 Grammomys surdaster | reverse complement strand
TGTGTGTGTGTGTGTGTGTGTGTGTGTGTGTGTGTGTGTATACATATATATGTATATATGATGTTTATGTGTGTGTGTGTAGGTATATGTATACGCATATATATACATACATATATATATGTGTATATATATGCACACACACACATAACTTCTACAAACATTTTGACTTTTCAGATGTAGAGCATCTTGCCAAGTAGAGATAGTTCACACAGAAGTTCATTCTTTGGGCCTAAAAGAGCAGGGCACTAAGCAGGACACTTCCCATAAGCTGTCCCTATTTTCTGGCCTTCTGGGGTACCTGTCTGTGCCGGTTGAAACTAAATATTTGTGGTGAAATCTATTTTCAATGGCATTTAGCATACATAGTTCCCTTTAATGTAGCATAGCCTCTTTCATGATATCTAGGCTATGTCTTTCCCCAGTTTTTATTTCTTCTCTTAATTTAGATGTTCCCCGTCATGTCCCCTCTAAGCTTCTATCCAACCCTTCCTTTTCAAATCCTGTTACTATTTAACTGGGGGAGAGGGGCTCAGGATTTATTTGGGTAAAGAATAATGAAAAGGCCATTAACTAGCTAACTGTGAGTACAGAGGGAGTGGGGACTGATTACCTGTTGAATCTGAGAAATTCTTAAGAGTACACCTTTCCTGTATGGTGAAGACAAAAGTAAACCAATGGATGTCGGCTTCTTTTTTTTCCTTTTGCCTTTAGACCTGAAGGATTAGTCATAGGAGCATGTTCAAATTATTCAATCCTAAAAACAAAGTGATTAACATTTAACTTTTTAATGGACAATTACTCAACAGCCATGCCAGTGGGTAAATATTTATTCATCTATTACAAAGAGTGAATGTCAGCCGAGTCAAATAACTATTTGTTTTCATTCTTTAATAATAGAAAAGTGAATATATATATACATATATATGTATATGTATATATATTTTCAATTTTGATCCAAAGAATACGTAGACAAGCTTTTCAGAGGCATAAATTAGGCTTAAATTAAAGATAATTTACTCACTCCTTCCTTTAAAAAATCTAATATTTGTTGTATCTACTTCTCTAGATTTGGAATTTGGTAACCCAAACACTCATAAAGTCAATAGTAACAAACAACTCTGTTTCTCAGCCTGCCGTCTTGTGCCAGATGCTATTTACCATTATGCCATTATGGATTCAAGTCAGGGCAGAAGCAAGGCCATAATGTTGACCAACTTGTCCTTTGTAATGTGCTTATAATTATTCTTCCTTAGAGTCAGAGGATAACTTGGGTGAACTTGTCTAGCCTGGAAGGAATTAGCAGCTTCCAATCTCGTTTCTTGTTTGCTCACACTGAGTTCAAATATCCCTGATGTGTCCATATGGACGCACTGAACAAATGGCTTGGGAAGTCAGGGGACTATTGGGTACCATTTCCCAGACTTTCAGTTTACTTTCAAGAAGTCAATTTTAATCATCAGGCAGGAAACAAATTTAAACATTGAAACATGCACCAAGGTCAGAAGCTAAGGGCCGGGACTTGAAAGTTTAGTGCTAGTACTCCAGGTATGGCCTCCCATACAGAGGTCAAAGATGCCTCCATAAACCACTAGTGAAAGAAAGGCCAGGGTGGCCTTGGATTGTAGAAATAAGTTGGAGAATTGAAACTAGACTGATCAAAGCAGGCTAACTGCCTGACCTTTAAATTCCAGGTGCTTCATACAAAGTAAGCTGTTTGTTGTGATTTGGTTTTTTTTTTCCTCATGTGGGGAATGTAGACATTCAGGAACCCAAACCCCTTCACTTTTGTGGCTAGGACCTTGTAGTTTCCCACTTGAGCCACCACATTTAGACAACAGATGAGAAAAAGTAAAGGGAGGTATGGAGGTTTTATGGGCCCGCGTATCCACTAGCTCCTCTGTCAGAATGTCAGATGTGAGAGAGCCTGGGTGAGTAGTGTCATCAGTGTGTCCTAGACAGAAAAAAAATTATTGGGCGTAGAACTAGCCAGTTTCTGCCACGTGTGGCTTCAAGAACATGAGACTATTTTTCCAAGGAACGGAAGACCAGAGAGACAGGGAAGGCTGGTGGCAGGGTAATGAGATGGAGGGGAGATGGAGTTTCTTCCCCAGTGTTTGGGAAAGAAAAGAGGAAAGGAAGAGAGCAGGGAAGCACTGGCCTCAAAAGTTAGCAGACTGCTCCTGGAGCACTGCCAAGTTACAGTAGATTCACTTGTAGGACTAACGGGAGAACAAAATGGTTCTCATTTGGCTTTATTTTTTTCCCCCGGGCAAAGGCTTTTGAGGGTGACTGAAAGTTACTAAAGCAAAAGACTAGATAAGAGGGTACTCTGCTTTGACTGAGGAGCCAGCTGTGTCCAAAAGGAACAGCAAGAAATGGAAGAGGTCAGGCTCCACCACAGGTACCTGATTGTGGTGGCCTCTGGAGGTTGGCTGTGAACTGAACATCTCTTCAGACTCTTCCTTCACTAGGGGTGTGCTGAAAATAACAAAGCTACCTAACAAAGGGTGCCAGGATGC
Organism: Grammomys surdaster; assembly: GCF_004785775.1. Lineage (NCBI taxonomy): Eukaryota > Metazoa > Chordata > Mammalia > Rodentia > Muridae > Grammomys > Grammomys surdaster. Next base: position 712,685 of record NW_021604589.1, on the reverse strand, counting down.
TCTCAGGCTGCATTCTGAGAAAGGAGGATACTACCACGTAAATCTCCGTCTTTTATTACCTCTTTTTTTTCTCCCTTCTACTTGTGAACACAATCATGTCTAGCTGTCTTTGGAAGAGATCAGAGATGGAAGGGAAGGTTCTGGCATGGAGCTAGAGGAAGGCAGAGCTTTGGGGCCTGCCCTACCCAGCAGGTAGCATCAGGGGCATCTGGCCTGGCCAGAATCCTGCTGGATCGCACTCTCCTGCCCCAGTGATTCTGACAGGCCCTCTGGGGCAGACTCTTTTGTGGCAATTTCTGGCAGTCCCAAATGTGGCTCGTTGTCAAGCCTCTGGATCAGTGCCCAGGAGCCTGTTGGAAGTCCAGACTCCAAGTCAAGAAGAACAGAATTAACTGGCCAGTTGCCAAGATAATATTTTTCTTCCCAAGTGAGAATGCTGCCTAGGAAATAAGTTTAAGTCACTTACTCTCTCATCTCATCATCAGTCTTTTTAAAAGAAGTGATTGCTAAAAGACACTTTAAGTGGATCCTCCCCTCCATAGAAAATGGTTTTATTTCTTTAACAAATATGTGTATGCTGCCTATACACCATTGTCTTTATAATAGTCTCTGTTGAACAAATATTAGCTCATTCACTCCTTGCCAAAAAAAAAAATGAGACATAGGTACAGCTTTTACCCATACTTTAGAGATAAGGGCATAGAGGTAAGAGAAGCTTAGGGGTTTATGTAACCCAGGGTCGTAAAGCTAAGGACTAAAGCTGGGGTTTGAACCAAAGCCATCCAACTTTAGTCTATTTGCTCTGCTGACTCTGTGCTATTTACCTAAAGAAAAATTGGATTTTTATTCTTTCCCTAAACAAGTGTGGATTTTTTTTTGGTAAACTGGTAGAAATACAAATAGAAAACTGCACAACTCCTAAATGTATACAGTCCGGTGGATTTTCACAAATTGAACAGTTTGGGTACCTGATGTTATGCTTCTGAGAGAAGTTGGAACATCAGGGAGCATCTTTACCTCCATATTTAAGTTAAAGTCCTTATTCTGACTTTTCCATCATGGGTTAGTTTGAACTAGTTAAAAAAATCTATCTATCTATCTATCTATCTATCTATCTATCTATCTAAAATACCTTCTTTTGTGTCTACTTTCTTTCTTTTCTTCTTATTCTTTTGGGTAGAGTTCAAATTGATTGCAGTTTGTTATTGTATAGTATTTAATTTTGGATTATATAATAATTGGTTTATCAATTCTAGTAGTGATAGACATTTTGCTAATTTTCTAGTTTGAGATTATACAAATAGTGCTAGTTTATATGTATTGTGGTGACTGCACTTGTATATTTCAATTGCATATATACTGTGGAGTATTCAAATATTCATCTTTAGTTGATACTATTGTACAGTTTTCCAATGTGGGTATAGCAGTGAACAACCACACCTGCAGTGTCTAGAGTTTCTAGTTGTTCCACACTCATACTAACACTTGGAATTTCTTGTCTTTATTTTCATCCATTTTGGTGGACATGTTTTACAGTTCTAAAGTAAGTTTTTAGAAGAATCTTAGATTTATAGAATCATTGAACAGATACTATAAAGAGCTCCAAGTACCCTGATCCATCTCTCTTATTACAGCATGGTGGTAGTTCGAATATGTTTGGCTCAGGGAGTGGCACTATTTGGAGGTGTGGCCTTGTTGGAGGAAGTGTGTCACTGTCAGGATGGGCTTTGAGACCCTTTCCCTAGCTGCCTCTAAGACAGTCTTCTCCTGTTTGCCTTCTAATCAAGATGTAGAACTCTCAGCTCCTCCAGTACCATACCTGCCTGGATGCTGCCATGTTCCTGCCTTGATGATAATAGACATTACCTCTGAACCTGTAAGCCAGCCCCAATTAAATATTGTCCTTATAAGAGTTGCCTTGGTCATGGTGTCTGTTCACAGCAGTAAAACCCTAAGATAGTCATCTTACATTAGAATGGTACATCCTGTACAATCCATGAACCAATATTAATATGCTATCATTCATATTTTTAATTGTCAAAGACAAGAAGTGAATGATAGTGTTAATGTCTTCTACCTTTGTCAAGTGGAAGACTGTTAGGGAACAGTTTCCCTCTCATTATTCAACTGGACCAAGGTAGATAGATACTTCTAGTACAATTATATGCTTAACGAACTCAGAATCATTAGCTGGTGCAAGCAGATGACTGTAGCACAAACTTTATGATGATCATTGTAGGTCAGAGAGTCTCCAAAAGCTAACCTTAGAAGAATATGGGGCTCCTGTTAAAATGTCAATGTTTGGATTCCCTCTTGGGATGCAGGCCATGAATGTACCCTTTGGGAAAAAAAAAA
>NW_021604589.1:670551-710230 GCF_004785775.1 Grammomys surdaster | reverse complement strand
CCTCCCTCCCTCCCTCCCTCCCTCCCTCCCTCCCTCTTTCTTTCTTTCTTTCTTTCTTTCTTTCTTTCTTTCTTTCTTTCTTTCTTTCTTTCTTTCTTTCTTTGGAATGAGACCAATGTATTACCTACTATGAGCTAACAAAGTACCTTGGTTCTTGTTTTAATAATAAAAAGATATGTGCATAAAAAGGAAACCTGTCAAAACCATACTTCTAAGGACTCTTGGGTTAGCTTTCCCAAGACTTTGAGGGGAAAAGATTACAGTGGAAATCTTCAGTGATGCAGCTGGTCCTCAGTGAGTAAGGAAGCACAAACAAGGAGTTGGGGGTCTTTAGCTACTTTGAGATCTCCATAGGAACTCTAATGTTAAATAGGGCGTGGAGGACAGCAGGAAGAAATTAGTGAGTAAAATATTCCAAAGGCAAATTCCAGAGAAGTGGCAGCCAGGGCTAAATGGGACAATAGACAATACACATTAATTTAAGACCGTCAATTTAGCTGCATGTTTGTTGAAATAACCCTTTCCATTCTAAAAAAAGCATGTGGATGCAGACTTCTGAATCCCTGCAGGAAACTACAGACTCCTGGGAGGGAATAATGGCAGCCCCAAATGGGACTTTAATAACAAAAGGCAATTATTTTTAGTATTTTCCAGTAGATCTCAGCTGTCTGGAATTGTCAGGTTCTATTCATGGAGAGGGGGAATTTAGAGTGAGTTAATTCAATGGATGGGGAAGGGAGCTCGGATTAATGGAAGGAAAGGGGATGGGGAGGAAAGAAGGGAGGAAGGAGGCAGATAAGGGGAGAACAAGTGGGATGTGAGTAGGAAGTTACAAGTTTGGTTTTTTTTCCACTCTGTTACTATTAACCTGCACGATGGACCCCAAGGCAAGGTGTCAGTGCTATAGTAATAAATACCAAGATCAAATTTCCAGGAACAAATATAAGAGGACTCTAAAACAAGCAATTTGTCAAACTGTGTTTGGGGTACAAGGAAGCATAAAGAAATCAGGGAGAAAGTAGGTCACTGACAAATTCTCATGGAAACAGCTGGGAAGCCATTATGGGTGCTAGTGTTGAGATTAATTAAAACATGGTAAAGCCACAGATGAAGGTGGCACCGGAGGGGGATGATGGAGTCAGGTCACCAAAGAGAAGACAAGTATGGGATTCATTATTATTTTTGCTGCTGTTTGGAAAACCCAAACATGTGAATTTAACAGATCTATAGGTGAGTCTCTTGGTGAGGTAGATCATATTCTAAAATGTCACAGAGTAGCAGCATGGCTTTCCTTCCAGTGGAACGATAATTGCAAGAGTGTCTGTTTTGTACAGGGAGGAAAGCACTGTCTAGCCAATCCTGGAACAGACATTTGATAACGAGTATTACTTCATTATCAAAGTAGAGAAGTAAACACAGAAGAAAAGTGCTCAAAGATTTGGGCCTCGGAAAATTGTTTTTGATGGGCAGCTTCCACATCTTAAATCAAGCTAAATGCACTTGATGGAAAGGAGCAGTTGTCCTACAAGATTACATAATTACTAGATGATGAAGAACATTATGTCTGGAGCTTAAAAAAAGTGTTTTTCTGGTATCTTAGAAAATTTTGCTTGAAAATTTACTCAGATTGTCTTGAATACTGGCAGTCTCAGAAAAAAAAAAATTCAAGTGGCTTAAAGAACATAGTCCCCAAACAATGCTGATTTATACAAATCTTTCGGTCAGGGAGGAACTGAACTAGTAGTTATTTTTTAAGCATTTTCTCTTAGCTGCCACTTCCTTTGATCTCACTGTCAGTATTCTGGGAAGCACCCTGAGAAAGATCAGCCTCTTTTACATAAAAGGATATTTAAACTCAGAGGTGTTGAGTCACCCTCTAAAGTCACAAAGCTTATTAAAAACCCAGATCAAGCTTGCAACTACTGTTGTTTGACTTTGAGAGTGGCCTTCCACCATGTTCTCTTATCAACTGGACTTGGACACATAATTATGATGTGTGAGCACATGCTAGGAAGAAGAGAGGATCAGAAGCAAAGGGATCCTACACGGGCTCCCATAGAACTGTTAGGTAGAACAGCAAGCAGTTCCTCCCAAGCAATGTAAGCCAGAATTCCTGAAGAACAGCATCAGTGAGACTGGAGTTGAGAACTTAACTTGCCTGTGAGTGTATGTGCATGCCTGGGGCAGGGGTAAAGAAGACGGGGAGGGGAAGAGAGCAGGAGGAGAGAGAGGAAAGGAGAGGAGAGAATGCCATTGTATATGACTTTAAGACAATCCTACTTAGGATTTGTTAAGAGGTAGGGAAGGGATGTAGGGTGAGACTTTCCTTTCACATGGGCCTCTGGTCTATGGTAGACCATGGAGGTGCCTCCTCTGCTGTCTCAAAATAGAGTAGGACAGAGGTTTCTGAGGAAGTCAGGGGGAGATTGCTCAACTGGAGATAGCCCAGTACATTCATAAGAACAGAGCATGAGGCAGGTGCCACTGAGACTGTGGTGGAGAAAGGTAGTGGCTTGCTGTCCATTTCAGAGGACACATCTTTCTGGCATATAGATATACCCTGTATGGCAACCAGTGTGGAGCAGGTTAGCATGGCTATGTCTATACCACGAAGTTCCCTACTTCTACACCAAGTACGTGTACTTTGAACTTTCTCTCTAAAAACAGTGTTTCAGACAGATAAAGAGTTCAAGGACAGCACCATATCTTTTTCATTTCTTCAAATGGGGATCTCTTCTCTCTGTGCGGTGGGGGAAGCCTTAGGACAGGAGGCTACCTGGCAACAACCCAGCTGCAGTTAGCATGATAAATCTGTAAAGCTTTTCATTTCCATTTTCATATACATTTACACAGACGTTTGCATTTCTTCCCTTTGGAATTTACAAACAGTGATTGCAGGGTTGAACATTTAAATGAAGATAAACTCCTTTCTTTCCTTCAGAAGAGTAAAATTCAAGAAATCTACAGGCCAAGAGCCAGAGCAGTCTTGGACAAAACATACTGATTTCATTTGGGGACAGTGAATTGATACTTGTAACCATATCAAACGTCTCTCTACGATATCTCAGAGCCTGAAAAAAACACAACGAAAGGAATTTACATTCGTCTCTATCTTTCCAGAGTCTACAGTTTCTCATCCACGCCTGCCAAGCCTACTATACAGTTCGACATTTATCCACTCTTTCCCATTCCTAACACTAATAATCCAACAAACAGCATGATAAAGCGTAAGTACTAAAAGGTGTTCCTGCGACTTCATGCCGCAGTACAACACAAGCCCAATGTCACTCTTTCCCAGGCCAAAGTCACGAAACCTCTTTAGCTTTAACTCTGATTGGCACTCCAAACCAGAGGGACAAGGAGAGAACAACATTTATTTCAATAACCACCTGAGCATGGTCTCTGGCATATGCAGACCAAAAGAAACTGGCTTGAGTCTAGTGATCTCTCAGAGTTGTTGAATGGAAGGCTGTCATCTCATCTGCTTGAGGATCTCAAATGACCTCTTATCATTACTACACATGGTTCTACTTCAGAAACTTAATTTAATTCTTGTCACTGAAACAATAGAATGAAATGAACATTATTTTATTTATTTATTTATTTATTTATTTATTTATTGTGTGTGTGTGTGTGTGTGTGTGTGTGTGTGTGTGTATCCATTTGCCAAGGACAGGGGATAGCTTTGTGAACCTTTTCAAAGTTTTGGGGGGTCAAATTCATACTGTCATGCTTGGGCAGCAAGTGCATTTACCTACTGAGCACCTTTCTGACCCCTGTTGGCCTTATTTTTAATAGTAGTCTTAAAATAGTCAATAGTTCATGAATATGTTTATACAGTATAAATAGTATATCAATAAATTTATCTGTAGGCATGGGTTACCTCTATCAAGTAGGAGATCAGCTAAAGGATGTGCAGTTTTAATAAAATGCACCAAGTGTGTGCATTCCTTAGGATATTATTAGGTCGAATAGTATCCACACACACATTTCTATAGTCAAGAGTGATAGAATTGGATGGGTTAAGAGTTTTCAAGGTTTGTCCTCTCCTGAAGTACATAAACACCTCCCTCAAAGTGAGGAGTATCCAAAACTTACAGATCAGAGCTCTCATTGGTCACATTTAGGACCTGGGTTCCACACAGCTAGGTTTCTTAAAATTTCCAGTCCCAATCCCTTTTTGCCTGATGAGTTTTTAATGCAACTTTGAGTATGTAAGCATATAGATGTGGTACAAAAATTAAAATTTTAGTGATAATAAATTATAGGAAAATATATTTTAATATTTTTAAAACCATTCTTTGGTATACTTATCATTTTCTTTTTTTATTTTAGGTTTATTTATTTATTTTACTTATGAATACACTGTAGCTGTCTTCAGACACACCAGAAGAAGGCATCGAATCTCATTATGGATGGTTGTGAGCCACCATGTGGTTGCTGGGATTTGAACTCAGGACCTCTGGAAGAGCAGTCAGTGCTCTTAACCGCTGAGCCATCTCTCCAGCCCTACTTATCATTTTCTAAAAACGAAAATAAATTCACATATTAATGGATGGGCTTACTTATTTTACATAAAGAATTAAATCTTGGCTGAATGGTCGATAGAGTGTTATCAACATCTTTCAGAATTGACTAATATTTTGATTTAAAAATCAATCATCAATGCTGAGAATGCAGATTTGCAAAAATACATAGTACAAAATGGCAGAAGTATGTTTTGAGACCATTTCAAAAATTGTTAGAAATTCTGTCCTAAAGCCCAAGTGAAATTCATCAAATGTTTTTTTTTTTAAATGACATTCAAATCAGTAACTTAGAAGAATTTTAAATCAAATATCCAAACTGAATACATTGTGAGATCTCTATCTCACAATGCAATACTTCCACGAATGACATTAGGAAATCGCTGAAGGTCTTCTCGTGCTGTAATTAATCAACTACATTTCTATGAGAGGAAAAATGTTTGTATGTATAGTAAACACAGCAGTTGATAACATAGAATAGTCTCAAATCTGAGCCAAGGTGTTTAGGTAGTGTCCTTTGGTGTTGCGTGTTATGTTGGCATGTGCCGTGCAAAGTGCACATTGTTGTGTATGCAGGACTAAGGCCGTGTTGCAACTGTGTGATGCAGCAAGGGCAGGTACCGCCAAGAATACATCAGATCCATTATGCTTTGATGTACTAATTGTTTGGTGGTTGTGCACTCAGAAACCTTTCATTATTTTAAAACATTTCATAGCCTCTTTTGTTTAGTGACCATGTACAGGTTTGAGGTCCACAGTGTAAGAAACTGGACCATAGAGCACATTTTGAGAGATGCTGGTTTTAGACAACAATCCTTCATGAATGATCCTTTACCTAGTGGGCAAGCCATGCTTCAAGGGAGAAAGGACTTCTGGGAAGGTTCAGTGGGAGGATGGAAGAAAAGAGCTGATGACTGAGGGCAATCATGACCTGAATAATCAAGGTTTTGAGTCCAGCAACTCCTAGGTAACTCTTTAAGATCACTGTCATCAGTGTGTAACATTAGTATTTGATACTTGATTGCTGAGTGGGCAAATGAATGAATGGATGAATGAATGAATGAATGAATGAATGAATAAATGAAAAATAAATGCCTTCTGTAAGCTTGAGTGATCCAGTACCAGTTGATCCTAATTGTCTTTTGATTCATCGTTTTTCAATAATGTAAAATACATTTTTCCTGATGATTTCAGGTCCCTAGTAGTAAATAAATAATCAAATTAGTGAAGAAGTGTCTGATGTACTCCATGTCCCAGAAAAAAAATAATACTCCAGAACATGCAGCTTAGGATATGAGGTGCCTGGTAACTTCCCTGTTTGATGTGAAAAGAAGTGAAGACACATCTGGCTATGTCCTGATGTGGGCTTTCCCTCCAGCACATGGGATAAACTATGCTCTTGTACTGCTACAAAGGGCCATCATATTCAGGCACATGTTTTGATATAGTGGTGTGTCACCTGGAAGCTGTGCCTCAAGTACTGTGTTATTAATGGCAGACACTTGGGAATGTTTTACTTCCAAATATAAATAAGAGCACATTTAAAACTACAGCTAACTTCACTTTGACTCCCAGTTTGATAGGCTTTCATAAGTGAGAGAGAAAACAGCTTGCTTGCCAGGAATCACACATGCTTGCACCATCAGACATATGTATCTTATTGGAACAGAAATGATGAGGGTACTGTAAGGAAAGCTAAGGAAGTGCAGTTTCTATGCAGAGGCTAAGCCAGAAACTAGGTAAAACAGAACATAACAAAACAAGTCCTATGAGCCTTCATTGGAGGTCAATGAGTCTGTAGTTGACTTACATTCCCCTCTCCTTTGGAGCACAGAATGTTTTCCTTGGTGGTGGAATCATGATGTTTCCACATCATAGGTCAGCCCCCTCAAGCCATTAAGTATGGGACCCCTAAAGACCCATTTCTTGTAGTCTTTATCTCACAGGAATAGCCAGTCCTATGACCAAGCCCATGCATCCTTTATCAGGGAAACAGCATTCTGCCTAGGAGTTTCTGTGACTGCTCTCTGCCCTCAGGTCTAGATTAAGGTCCAGTTTCTCTGCATTCCAATCTATTCCCATTAGCAGGAACTAACAAGCTTCCTTCAACGGAATTGTTTATCACTATGGGCAAAGGGTTAACACAGCCTTTTTCCCTTCTCTGTGGAAATCTGTCCTTGTGTTAACTTACCAGCTCTGTTGCCCTGGAAACGTGGTGAAGGTGGAATGTCAGTTGTGTTACCAGGCAATATTGCTTATAGTAAAAATGACCCAATTGTTAAATTGCTTCTGGTGCTGCTGGATTGTAAATGAATCTAAATACCTGGCAGGGAGCCATAGCTTTGGGCTTCCCTGACTGTGGAACACTCACATGACCCTGGGAAACTACTGTTGTTTACAAAATATACCCGGTGGAATCTGGGGATTCTACGGTAAGATACACCTTATACATTCTCTACATCATTTTTTCCCCTTTGGAGCTGCTACTGGGGATCCAGAGACGAACTCGTGGACGGATGTAGTATCCTAGAAGGACCCTCTTAGAGGACACACACCTGGAAATGCACTGCTGATCAGGATAGTTTCTGGTTCCTTTTCTGCCAGGTAGATTCACACAAATAGTGGTCTATGATGGGCTGTGAGTTGCAAAATTTTGCTAAATGCAAGGAGTCTCAGTGGACAAGAGTCATGAGAGAATGACTATGTTCTCTGTACTCACTGGGGTGGGCTTGGGGTGTGGCCTTCCTATCCTGCTTTCTACCTCAGACTGATCTAATCCTTTCAACAACAGTTTGCAGGGGGATGTTTCTCTGTCATTTTAAGATTTTTCAGAGCCCATTTTCATTAGAAATGACTTTGTTGATGTATCATTGAACAGGAGTGGACAGTTGGAAGGGCTGAAAAGGGTTCCCACTCAAAAACTTTTAAAAAAGTTTTACATCTCCTATTTATGGGGTGGTTTAGACTTTTAAAAAATTTCTCATATAGCTGATTCTCCAAGCATGTTTTGGATGACTGGAGCATGTTTTCAGTGTTGTATTTTATTAAGCATACTAAGTTCTGTTGCTGTTTGTGTATTTGTTAGAAATAATTATATTGAGACTCCCTTCACAGGCCGATCTGGGCTGGGGAGAGAGGTGGTTAGAGTTTCAAGATCTATCACTTATGAAGTACTTTCTGTGCACCCAAAACTGTACTAAGGACTCTGTGTGTTAAGATGTAAATAATCATACAAGGTAGAAATTACTATATACTATCCTCATCCAAAGCATGAGATGACCGAGATACACAGCAAGTCATGACTTACCCAAGGACATACTGCTTTGCAAGTAACATTTACATCCATAGAGTCCCATTTCAGAATTCGAATGTTGTAGCTGGTAGGGTATCTTAGCCCTCTGGGTCTCATAATGGAAGTGCGATTTTGTTCAGTTTTAGGAACTAAACCTAACCCAGGTGATATTAACTACATTGCTCAATTTCATTGGGAAAAACCCTTGAATAGATGAACAGAGATGCAGCTTTCACATTGACATCACTGGAGTAAAACTCCTTCAGGTCTGCAAACCTGAGCTGTATCTAGTCCTTGTCAGAGTTGAATTTCTTCTCATTGCTACCCACTTGAAAAAACACATCTCCAAGTAGCTAAGTAAAACCAGGAGCTACTTAAAGATCGTTTCTGAAAAGGCAAGTAGGAGGTAGGAGAAAAGGCAGAGTGGGAGGGGTGGTGAATGAAAGGGGGATATTGTAGCATCCTACCAATCTATGTTTCTGATTCTTAGCAACCTTGAAAGAGAACATTAAGATATCCTTTACTCTCACGTCTGACTTCCCAGAGAGAGGGAGCCATAAATGAAAGCCTGCTTTGTGTAGCTATATAACTGCAGAGATAATGGCCTAGAGTTTATTCTTTTAAGCGTGTGTGTGTGTGTGTGTGTGTGTGTGTGTGTGTGTGTGTTTATTAAAGCCCTTGCTGCTACAAAACAACCTCACAATTAGCTACTGTTCACCTTGGCTTCAGTCTTTTTAAAAATAATTACAATAGTGACTTTTAAAAAAAAACACCCACCTGCTATCTATACTCAGGGCAATTTCTTGGATCCTGAAGGATTTAACAAACAACCTCCAAAGCCCCAAACCCTGGCTGACCTGATCAACTTGAAACCTGAGCAGTCTTTAGACTGAATAAGATATGGAACACAACTCTTCACTGAAACCCTGACTGTTGGGCTAAGGCCAAAGTTGAATTTTAGTTGGGACTTATAAGTGCAGACATGTATCCATTTAATAATCAATGCTCATGCCACACGACTGTCAAATATTTTGAATATCACTTCTGAATATTATGACTGCACTAAACTTCCAAGGTATAAACTCATTTCAGTGAGAAGAAACCTGGTCACCCTCTCAGTGATGTATTTAATAACAAGTTGAGAAAGACACTGAAGGAGACAAGTATACAAATAAATAAATAACCACCTTATGGTAAAATTTGAGGCAAGGTTAAAGTGGAAGTAAGTGTTTTTTAAAAGCCATAAAAGGCCAATGAGGAAGACAGTACTTTGACACTGGGATACCAGGGAGGTTTGAAGGGAAAAGTGACACTTGATCTTGGTCTTAATGGTCTTCAAGTAGGAGCTCACCAGGACATGAAGCAGAGGGAACAAGTACCGTGTGCTTTGGAAAATAGAATTTGAGTGATAGTCATTGTGAGGACAGAAGCTAAAGTGGGGGGATCTCTGTTACTGCCCTACTCTGAAGTGCTTCAAATTCCATGGTAGAAATGTATTTAATTCTGTAAAGGTCTGGGAGTTGATACATTTGTTTCAGAGACAATGGTGCTTGATTTGGAGAAAGATGACTATTGCAGGCATGTGATGTTGTGACCAGAAGGGAGAAAAGGACTACTGTCAGTGGAACTGTCAAGAAAATGGCAGTTTGCACGAGAGTTCAGGAGACTATTGGCTGACGACAGTAACTGAAGGGCTGGGAAGAGTGAAATGTATAAAATTGAAAGCCACAGAGACAAAGTCAACAATACTTGGTTATTGTCAGATTTATAAGATAGAGAAGAGATAATTTTAAAGGTTGAAGCCCATAGGCCTGGTAAAAAAAAATAGGCTTTAAAAATATTTATTTATTTATTTATTTATTTATTTATTTATTTATTTTTATGTGTATGTTCGGTTTTCAGTGCAAGGAATAGAACTCGGAGTTGTCCATGATAAGTGTGCTTTTTTCTAATAGGTTACTCCATACCCCACACTAGTTTCAGTGCGTTTTTTGGAGACAAACTAATTATTTTTGCATTTGAGTTAGCCTTTGATGGTTAGAATGGAGACTAAGAGAGCTTACCCATCCAAAATAATGCTCTGGTTCTACCATCATTAAGACTACATTCCAGTATATCATACAGATTAGTTTCTCTTATGGCATCTGTATCTATCACTTTGTAACCAGATTTCTTCTTGAAAATACTGTTTCAACCAGAGACTTAGCTATGTAAATTTTGCTTGTTTCTATTGGATTGGATTCTACATCTATCAAACTGGTTCTCTCATGAATCCTTCACAAGATATGGCTAAAGCAATGTAGCTTTGTCCCCCTTTATTAAAGCTTTTATTCCCCCTTGTCCAGGTAGAGATAATGCTTGCCTCTCTGAAGGCTGTGAGAAGCCATTGTACACAGTGAATTTGGATACTTTCATAGGTCTGTGACCAGAAAACTTCACTCCATGTAATCTCATAGATCTGTGGCCACTACTCATGTATGAACTTGGGTGACGTCTGCTAAAGATTACAGCAGATATGCCCATTTCAAAAAGTTTTACTGGCTACTGTTTTGTTTCTGGATGGCTGGCAGGACCACAAATTAAGCTTAAGATGTATCGTGAAACCTTTTAGCCATGCTCCACATTTGATCAGAATCAACCAACTCCTTTGAAAGTTATCATGAAACAAATAGACAGATAAGAGCAAACTGTGGAGTGGCTGAGGTGAAACAGACCCCTTGTTTTGGTTGGTTATTTGATCTTGATCCATATCCTGTCATTAGGCACATTGTCAGATTTAAGAGCTAATTCCAGACTTCCATTTATATGGGGGACAGAGGGGAGGGGGAGGTGGTGAATGAAATCATAGGCGAAGAGAAAAATCCTGTCCACTTCCTTGCAATTGAGTCTATCCTCCATTTTCTCTCTAGTTTTAAGGGCACCTTTTTCTATATTTTGGCCCAAGGCTATGCCAACATATTCAGGCCTAGGTCAGTGGACAAATTTGCCGTAACACAGCTGTAGGTTCTGAAAAATATAAACAACATTGAGAAGAATTATCAAAGGGAGAGAAACATTTTCAAAAGTTTTTTTTTTTTTTTTAAAAATTGAAGCTTGCTTGGCCTGGGCACAGTGACACATGCCTGGATCCTAGCACTAGGAGAGCCAAGGCAGGAAATGTTTAACTTCCAAGTCAGCCTAGACTATATAGTACCCACTCACCTCCATCTTAAACAAGCAATCAAGCAAACAAACACGAAATGTTTTTGTCTGGTCCTTTAACATTGATTATTGTGCGTGTGTGATGTGTGACATGGTGCTTGTATGGTTGTCAGGGGATAAACAAGTTGCAGTAAGTAATCAGCTTCAACTCAGGTTCTTTATATGGCAAGTTCTTTTACCTGCTGAACTGTTTCATGGCCCTGGCTTTTTCATAATAAAGTTGTTCTTGAAATGTTATTTACATTTAAATTCTCATCCACTTGAAGTTTAGGGAAGACTATAGGGCAAAAATCTTTAGACTTCAGTGTTTTCAGCCAACAAATGAAAGCCAAATTAACCATACCCCGGTACTTAAAAGAGATGAGTGTCTATTAACTCTCGTTTCTACCAACAGACCACTTCTTGCTTCCATCTGACTGTAAAAATGGAAGAAAATCTTTGCTAGCTACTTTTCCAACAGAGGATCAATATCTAGAATGTACAAAGAACTCAAAACATTTCACAGAGAAAAAAGCAATCCAGCTGACAAATAGGTAATCTGTTTAACTATTTGTTATGGAAATCAGTGTGGAAGTGCTTTAAAAATCTAAGACTGGAACTGCCATATGCAACAGCTATACTTTATTCTGGAAGGATTCTAAGCCAAAATACGATGAAAATACCTGAATGTCTATAGATCGTTGTGCTATTCATCACTGATAAGATTTAGAGTCGGCCTAGGTATCCATTAACAGAGAAAGATAATATAGTGTATACATACACAGTGGCATTTCATTCAACCATCAAGGCAAACGAAATTGTGTCATTTTCAGGCAAATTGATGGAACTGGAAAATATTATGTTAAACAAAATAGGGCAGACTCATAAGGTTAAGTATCCTGTGTTTGTTCTTACATGTAGAACCTAAAGAGAAAGGGAATAGTGGATTCAAAGTAGAACAGGAACTATTAGAGAAGAGAAAGATGGTTGGGGGAACTATGGATGAAATATGCCTATATGCAATTGTCAAAATGACACTTATAACTTTTAGGAATCAATATGATGTAATGAAAAAAAATCTGTGTATCAACAAGACTGAAAGTCTGGCAGGAATGTCTTATGAGATCCCTGCATTGTCAGAGAAGATAGATGCAGGTTGTAAGGGAACTGTCAGGGAAGCAAAGGATGCAAGCCTCATTTGCTGTTTGTATCTGTAGATGTCCATTTGGTCCATTTGAAGTTAGCTACCATTCAACTGTGGTTAAGTATAGATGCATACATAGTTGGTCAATGAGAGTAACTAATAAAATTCATTACCCACTCCAGTACAACCACCAGTTCTCCTCAGATTTTCCCCTTTCCCCAGCATTTTATTATAAACATTTCAAACAATGTAGTTTTCCATAATAATAATATAAAAATCCTCTAACTGGTATAAGTAGTAGGAAAATTAATCAGGTGGGTTCAGTCACAAAAATTTATTTTGCATATTCCCTCATTGCTTCTGCATGCATTTTATTATTGTAGAAAAATAAGCATCCATCTTTTTGAAACAAGAAAGAATTGCCCTCTGGACTTTGAGTAGCACACATTTGAAACTATGCATCTCTTCTTCCCTGTCTCCTTCCCATGATTCCATCAACCATATGCCCTGTCTTCCCCATCCTGCCCCCAGCTTTTAGACTCTAAATCTCATAGGTATCTTTTCTCTTTGTCTTATGCTTCTTGTCCTGAGGGGTCTCCCATAGTAATAACTCTGTGTTCCTTTCTTAGTTCCTTTTAGTTGCTATGGCGGTATTGAGCACCAAATTTGATGAGTATTTTCTTTCATGCCAGACAGCATGCAAAGCATTATCTACACTTTATCACAGTTAGTCCTCATAGTGATTCTTTGAAGAAAGCAATTATCATGCCCATTTTACAGATGGAAATAGAAATATGATACTCCTCACCCCCCCCCCCAAACGCTGCTCCATATCCCACTGCACTCTGGAAATGCCTTGGGTCTTCACGTTTCTGGGCCATCATTTGCATGTTTTCTGTACTGTCATCTTTCTAGTCCTGCAAATTCTTCTCAGCTTTTCAGGTCCCACTCTGGCTACCACAGCTGAAAATGGCCTTTTCTTAAGTCGCCTCTCTCATGGCTTGTACCACTTCCTAGGTTACATTACATCCTCTTAAAGTAGACTTCATCCCCTTATATGCTTGTGTACAATAGGCCTATGCTGTGTAAATCGGTTGATTGCTTTCTGTTAGCCAGTGCTATTTTCATCACTCTTCATCATATCTGATAGTAATGATGTGGTAATGGTATCGAACAAATAATAATGCTGTTAAAGACAAAGTGAGGACTGTCTCCTAATTTAGTAACTCTCAAGTTTAGGGGACAAGATCCAAATGACTATTTGATTATTTGTACTAAAGACGATAATTTCCCCAGTTTATTTAGTTGTGTGTGTGTGTGTGTGTGTGTGTGTGTGTGTGTGTGTAAGGAACTGACTTCATTTCCTTTAATCCTTCTCCTTGCTCTCACTGTCATAACATTTTGAACAGGAGCTCTTTTCTTCCGACTTTACCCATGATGAAAGCAGCACAGTTTAAAGGTTTTGACTCCTCGCATCTGATTTCAACCCCAGGTTGGTGTTTAGAACATGGACCTCACTTCTGTTTTTAATAAATGCTGTTCTCCTCCTCACTACATCCCTTCCATTCCTTTCCACTTAAGATTGTCTTTTAATTATCTTTTATTATCTACATCACTGGGATATATACTGAAGAGAACAGTTAAATATGAGGGAACTTGCACTTTGGGTGATCACTAGCCAGACCATTTTGGCAGATGGTTCTGCTAAAGACCACTGCAAGTGATGGATAAAATATAAAGAAGCTACAGATCTATAACTTCCCATCAAATTGAATTAGTTAATTAATTAATTAGTGAGTTTATAGTTACTTGACTAGTGATGCTTCTGTTTTGCCCAGTCTGTGCTTGCTTTTGGAAGTGGGAACAAGAGCATAGTGTTTGGTCCGCTCTTGCAGGATTAAAAAAGACACCTGGTATCACTTAGTACTGATTGGGTTGGGGAGGCAGCATTAAAGTGCTGAGACTCCTCCGAAAGAAGGTCTGCACTGTTGAGAAGTGATACTGGGGGAGGCAAGAGAGAGAGGGGGGATGAATGATAGCTATAAGCAGTGATCCTCTCTCTCCAGAGGCATGGAGCTGTTGACAGAACAAATAATCACATTGAAAAGACTTTGAAGCTCCCCACATGGTCAGCAGACAAGGGGCCACAAGACTTAGCCATAAATGCTGGAGTTTGTTCAGAGAGCAGAAGGGAGACCTTGCCTTCCCTTGATGCTAAACCAGTCTGAGACCACAGAACTTCAGCCTGAGGGCTAGGGCTAGGCAGAGAGCTCGCTTTTGAAACCTGATCTTGTGTTGCTATGATGATGGGGGGTGGGAATGGGATGTTGATGTATGCTCCACTTGTACAAGCAAACCCTTGCATAATCTTGACCTCAGGAAGAAAAAAAAATATTACATAATCTTTTCATTGCAGTAGGTTACTTTCCATGAGCAGCACATCTTTGATTTTTCAGCTAGCTATAGGTGTACTATTAAGATTCCAGAACCCATACTTAATGTGTGCTTGCTTCATTTCCATTTTTTTATGTAATGCCTGTAACTATGCTACCTCAGGTTTGAATTCACTCAGGGAATTCCCAAATGAAGATCCACCTACACCTATCCCCTGCACACATATACTTGGCAATTTCCCACCTTCCTTGGGTAATAAAGGTTTTTGGCAACAGCCAGGTTTAGCAACAGGTAGGCACACAGTGGATCTATGGGTCTGTGGACCTTCAAGTATCTTGTGTTAATCCAGGCTTTGTTCCAAAGAGTTGCCAGTGTTGTTTTCTTCCAACTTCACACCGTATTGAATGTTTTCCTTGTTGTATCCCGCCTCCCAATACATAATCATGACATGATTACCTTTTGGTCCTCTTTCCTTACTGCCCTAATGGCTTATTGTTTGTTCACTATGTCTTTTGTTTTGTTTTATTGTTTGCTCTTTTCTTCTCTATTTTCTCTATGTCCCATAATAGATTCTCATCATGTCCTTCTTAGAATGTTGCCATGGCCTTCACAAATCTCTTGCTTCAACTTCTCAAACTACACTGATTCTGACTCATTTACTTGGTGTGCCTGGTCTTTACCACCTTCTCACTCTCTGCATATTCTGTCTGCCCACTGATGTCTATCCATTTGCTGGCTGTCCCACTGTCAAGATACCACTGGTAGGTATATCATGGTTCACTTTTATACTCCTTCATGGGAATCCCTCCTGATCTCAACAGGCAGCATTCTTCACTCTTCATCCTAGGTTCCTATAACATTTTATTGAGGGCTCCTTTTAAGCATTTATTTCCATTTGTACATTAGTGGTGTGTTTGTAACCACTGGACTGTAAGTCCCTTTGAGCTAAGGGATGGTCTAATTTATTTCTGGCTCACACTGTGGCACCCAACAAGCATCTTGGTCCTAACAGTTAAGCTAATAAATGAGGTAAGTAAGTGAATGATATCCCTAGGTTGGAGGAAAAGACAGGTGAGCATTTGCTGCTGTAAGGACAGATTCATTTGTCTAAGGTCCTTTAAAGGGCAAGTCCAGTTGTGGTCACTATTGCTTCTGTCACTGTTCTTGGTTGGCTGGATGATACCACCTCCTCAGAGATCCTGGCACTGGGTTGTTGGTAACAATTTGTTATTTTTGTAAGTTGAACTGGACTGTCTGTATTCCTAGCCTTGCCACCAACTTCATGAAGGTGTGGCCTGCTGTTGGCTTCCTGGGTGTACTTTGAATATAACAGAATTCGGTTGACAAAGCACTTCAAAATCCTTGTTGGGTTGGGGTCCCTGGCTACCTTACAGCTGCCCCTACAAACTCACATTGATCTGCACTCCCCTTCTAAAACCAAGAGATCTACAGTCCTATCGCACACCATCTAAGTCAATTGTAGGTTTTATCATTTGTATCACCAGGGTGCCCTGTGTTCAGATGCTCACAGCTTTGATCAGATTACAGCTTATTTGAAGTTTCAGCACTCAAATACTTTTGAGTGACCAAATACCCAAATACACAGAAAACATCTTTCACAGCAAAAAGAGCATCATTTCTAAATCCAAAATAGTTATATACATATAACATATAAATGTATATAAATGTATACACACATATTTCCTTTTCTCCAAGTTTACCATTTTATGGTACCCCTCAGACTAATTTAAAACTTAAAAGGTGTAGGCAAAATATATTCTGGAACATACAAAAATGAAGTGTGTCACCTAGGCCAGGGTCTAGCCTGTGTGTCTCATGCAAGACCATGAAAGCATTCACTATTGCTAATTCAGAATAGGAAATTTGGGTGAGTAATTGGTTTCCCCAGAATGCTGAGAGGGGGATACTTGACCTGAGGGCTAGCTGGGATGTGAGGATGGAGACCTAAAGGGAAACTGAAAAGGCTCTAGAGCCTAAGGGTTTTTAAACAGGTGCAGTCTCTCTTCTCCGGCTCTGGGAAGCATGCTGTCCGCAGTTGGATGAGTGTTTCAGTGGCAGTTCTCTGAGCCCTTGGATGAAAATGGCAAATTTCCTCCCCAAATGAGCTGATTATCTGCTGCAGTTGGGTGCAAGGCATCCCTCAGCTATGGTGGGAATTACAGCTTCCATCTGTTCCCTAATGTGAAAAATGTGTGCAGGCCTCTGTGCTACCAAGCTACATGAACTTTAGACATTCAGATCTGCTGACACATTTGGGTCGGAGCCCTCAGAATGGCTTTTGTCAATTATTTCATTACATATCCAAATAACCATCCTGAGGGTGGTCTGGATTTGTGATCTGTGACAGTGTGGTGCTGACATATTTCTGGCCCTTGGAACTCACTGTTTTTTGGCTTTGTTTAGAGGTTGATGATATATAAGGACTCAGGATATTTAATCATTATTACTTTTGAAGTGAGCACAGTACCACCATTATGAAACAGTCTTGGGCACAGTTACAGCCAAATCCACATCATTAATTCTTGGCTTCTTCCCAGAGTTTCCAGTATTTCACCTTGCTCCATTATTTTGTTCAGACAAATCAAATAATACTTCGTGCTTATAGGGCAACTTTCATCAGAAAATTCCATGGTCCTCTACAAACTTCTATTCCTTTAAGTACAAATAAATATCTCTGGAGGGCCATGCATATTTAAATATGTTTATTTGTGCAGGGATTCCCACCCCCCCCAGTGGACAAAAAAATTATGGCTGAATTTCTATTGTATCCACTTTACAATATAGACATGTAATGTGCAGCTTAATTTTTTTGACATTACTTAGTAAATATTCTTTGAGTAAGTGATTAGATACAGAGTCATAAAGGCTTTTGAGACTATGGCCAAGCATTAGTTTCTTCTACTGATTTTGTGTACTTGAACATTTTCAGAATTATGTCTGGTGCATTTGATGGAAAATTTGTTTTTATTAATTATTAACTGCTTCTGATTGTCACCTAGAGGAGGAAGTGTTTTGATTAAGTAAGCAAATTAATTCACCAATTGAAAAACCACAGTTGTTTAAGACTTAGCTCATGATTTAATTGCAGTCAGGTTAGGTGGTCTGGTGGTTGGTTGTTTTTACACATTACTACCAATCTATTTTCACTAAATTGACAGATTCTGGATTTATTACACTATTTCATGCATTTGTGCAATAGGAAACAGTAAATGTTCATCTAGACATGTTTTCTTTTCTTTCTAATTGCACTGACTACATTTCCCAGCACCCTTTGGAGTTAGGGGAATTGTGGATTGAATTATAACCCAAGTGGGCAGTAGACTCCACTTTCAACTTTGACATTAAAATCTTCCCTTCTAGTCTCTTTTCCTTTCATTCCTATCTAGATGCAGTTAATTCTGAGGAATAGCAGGACTATTAGATGTAAAGGACACCAGTTTCCTGGATGACTCAATTGAACTGCCTTGAGTGTGACACAGCAAGAAATTGATCTCTGTTGTCTGAAGCCAGTGAGATTTGGGAGTTGTCTGTAATGCCAGTTAGCCTACACTTATATTCTTTTAGATGTGGTGGAGAATCAGTACACATTCCCATACACATTCTACAAGTTTCAGGGGGTGTACACAGAGCACATTACTGGTGTTGAATAGTAGGTCGTGGAAATGTGTAACCAATGAGCCATGTGGTTCTTTGATCACCATGTCCAATTAAGCCACATGGTTATGTGATTTTCTGGTTTTTATCTGGGGCAGATGCAACCAAGAACACTTCCCTGTAGTAAAAACTGATTATTTTCAGTAAGTGGCTTGCCTGGAGGAAGGAAGAGAATATGCAAATATACATATGAGTTATTGAGGGTTTCAGGCTACAGATTCATTGTTTTTTTTTTTTCCTCTTTGAGAAGCATTTCTTATCCTACATCCATGTTTGGATTGTTTGCTTCTCATTTAGATTCTTGTCAATGCTCATATACCTAAACTGACTTCCTACCTCATTGACAGGTAATTTCTAACTCTTGGTCCAGACAGGATTCTCTTATAGACTATATATTTTAGATAACAAGAATTATTTTGATTTGACTCATCCGCAGCATTCCATGCAGTGTCAGACGTATGCACATATACACAGGTACATGTTGTTGAGTGAATATGAATTGCATGAATGCCAATTGTATTTTGATAATCAAGAATGAACAATAGGGTCCATAAAGAAGGCTCAGTGGTTAAGAGCACTTCCTGCTCCTGCAGAGAACCTGAATTCAATTTCTAGGACCCATGTGGTGGTTTGCAAGCATCTGCAATTCCAATTACAGAAGATCTGATTCCTTCGTCTGACCTCTTTGAGTACTAGGCATGCATATAATATACATACATACATATGCAAACAAAAGACTCAGACACATAAAATATGATAAATATTTTTTAAAAATAAGAAACAGTAGTCTTAGAATCATTCAGAAACAAATGCTTAGACCACTTAAATGAGGCAGGCTGGATTTTAATTTTCTGCTAAAAGTAAGAAACCCAAGGAGGTTCGTTGACTTTAGCTTTATCAACAGATAAAATATAAAACAGAATTTAAAACAAAAGCAGGGTCCATTTTCAGATTTTGATTTACTAGCTGCTATGAGTCTTTAAGAGTTAGAGCTCAACTAAATAGTGACTCCAGTCATTTCATTTGAGTGCAACCATATGAGTAGAAATTAAAGCCAATTGCCTTTGTTATGGCTCATTATAGTTCTTGATGCTTTTTTGATTTTGAATTACATATTTACTTGTTCAATGTTTATCAAGCCTCCTCTGTGGTAGAATCTTGTTCCACCATTCTGGGACATGGTGGGGCATGAGACATAAAATGTTCCTGCTCTTGAGGACATTACAATAAAAACATAAGCAAAGAGATAACCAATGGGAATAAGGCTCCAGGAAAAAAACCAGAGAAGTAATGTGATGGAAATTAGTCTCCAGAAAAGAGTATTCCTATGACATGTAAACAAGCCTGAATGACAGGAAGTCATCAGCCATATGAAGATTGGAAAGAATCCTGGATCCTGGTCAAAACATCAGTTAATGATTTATCTGGTGTAGAGATGAAAGAAGGTGGTATACCAAGGAATGAGAGGATGCCTTATGTGGTAGGAGCAGAGAGTAGGGAGGACTCAGGGAAGGATGGTGGTATGACATAGAGGGTGGTAGCTCATGGAAAACCTTGCTTGGCTCTGTTTCTAGAGTCTAGAATTAAGTCTGAGAGTAGTGGAGAGCCATGAGGAAGAATTTAAGAAGAGTAAAGAAATGACCTAATGTTTGTTTTGCTCTGTTGAGCAATTGGCTTAACTTAAGCCCCATATGGATCTCTGAGTAGAAGAGGGCTCATCCATAAAACTAGAGGCTTGACCTGAAGAGTTCTTTGGGTTTTGGTATTTTCTGATTCTGAGTTTTCTCAGCTCTCAGGGTAAAATGAGTAGCTCTTTGATGTTCATATATATAAATTATTTTTGTATGTGTGTATATTTATATTCCTTTTAATTTAATGATTTTTTTTCTGTAAAGCTCTATTTACAGTGGGTGGGCTGCAGCTGCTCACCTTCAATGAAAGAGACACACTTAAATCTGCTTTACCTTGGTTACCAACCTTAACCATGTGAAAGAAAACATCTGAATTCATAGTGTAGTTCTGAAGATGTACTATTCTAGAAGCTTCTTGCTTCCCAAATTTTATTTCTTGAGAATTAGAGAGATTTATACCTGGGACATACAACTAGAGAACAACATTACTTATCTAAACATTGACAGGCTGGTCCCAATGTCCTATTAAACATTCCTCAATCAGTTCTTGAACTGCTAACAGGGAAGGCCTGGTTGGGGAGGGATTACTGAGTACCTTAAGAGAGGAAATGGGCCTGTCAGTAATGGAGACAGTGGTCCTGAAGCAGTGTCCCTTCCTCCAGAAGGGGCAAGTTCTAGACTTCTGAACAAACTTACGTTGAAAAGATGCTCTTTCACTCAAGGCTGGGCATGTACACATGTCACTGTTCCAAGAAAGCTTCCATCACTTCCCAGGGAAGAAATGAAATGAGAATATCTAGGCTGTTAGGTGAATAATAATAACCAGAGCTGGATTGCGATTACACTTCTTAGTGAACAGGGCCCAGAGGAAGGCAATGATGAGTGCTGAAAACCAGCTGGCTAGGCATTTTGGACTCTGCACCTATGGGTTGTTTGAGAGGTCAAGTAGTACCATCAGAGGCAATGTGCATGTTGAACGGCTCTGCTTGAATCCTACTGCCAGAGCAAAATGGAAGTTTCTCAGTGACTCCTTTTATGCTCCCTGACAAGCATTGTTGTTGGCCCTCCAGACAAGGAAAAGAAAATTAGCATGGAGGAGAAATAGCCACTGGATGACCAATTTCAGGCTCGCCTCTTCACCATATTACATGACCTGTTTACATTTCAAAACCTTCTCTGTGGGGGGTCTTACTTGAAGGTGAAGCCCAAGTTTTCTTTGTTTTGCTTTTGTTTTTCTTCTTTCATGTGCACAGGTTTTTGTTCATTGGGAGGAGGTGGAACTGTGGTTAAGCTAGAAGGTGAAGCACATTGATTAAGATCAGGGCTAGGAGGGCTGATGAGATGGCTCAGCGGTTAAGAGCACTGACTGCTCTTCTAGAGGTCATGAGTTCAAATCCCAGCAACCACATGGTGGCTCATGACCATCTACAATGAGATCGATGCCCTCATATGGGTGTCTGAAGACAGCTACAGTGTACTTACATATAATAAATAAATAAATCTTAAAAAAAAAAAAGATCAGGGCTAGGATACTGAGTCTTCTGACTGGTATTTACGGTCTCCCCAGAGATCGCTGTAAGTGACTGCATTCAGACCTGAGACCTGATCATTAGAAGAGTAGAGTATTGGAACTGGTAGGGAAGGCAAATTGTGACTTCCTGACTGGAAAACTGGTCCAATATCATATTCATGTTTCCTGGACATTGATATGCTCAAATGCTTGCCTCTTAGTCCCCTGTCTTCATGGTATGCTTTGAGGATTTCTCCAGAAAGCGCATATGTTATTACTTTAATTTCCCAAAATACAGCATTGAAAAGGTAGGACTGGGGGGAAAGGTGCTTGATCCAGAAGCAGGATCCCTCATGGACAAACGAATGCTTTTCTCATGGGAATGAGTTAGTTATTCCAAGTTAGGCTTCTCACTTCTCTTTCAAATATGTTGGCTTGTCTGCCTGCTGCTTATCATGAACTGAAGTAGTACAAGCTCCTCACTGGAAACTAAACAGATGCAATACCATTCATTTATATTTCCTCCAACCCAGACCCGTGAGCTATTTTTCCTTATAAATTATACAGTCTCAAGCATTCTTGAATAGAAATACAAAGTGGACTAAGGCAGTCTCTCAGAGGGCAGCATAGGAGGACAAAACACAACCTAGCATATCCTGGCTCTCCATGCTATTTTTTGCTCCTCTCCAGCTGCATGCTTGGCCATCACTGACACTGTTGTGTGCTGGTATCCAGGCACAATAGCTCTTCATGTTACCTCTGAAAGGGTACTTGAGTTGCAGGTCTTAACACACAAGTGCCTTCAAAGCCAGGCAGGTAGATTAAATGTGGTTCAGCGCTGGCATAGCATAAGAAGAAATGGTGGGGACCTGGAAACTGTGTGCATTCTAAGGAAATGAAAGCATTGAAGGTCCATTTAAAAATAAGTTATTGTGGGGTTGGCTTGAAGAGCCACTTGAAGAGCTCAGCTGAAGAGCACTTGGCTAGCATGTAGCATGCACAAGACCCTGGGTTCCATCTCCAGCACTGAAAAAGTCATTGTGCCATTTAAGTAAAGACAGCCCACACCAAAGTGCCACCCCCAAATAAAGCCTTTTTGCTATTATTCATTTCTCACAGGGATGCAGGAAAGGGCAAAAACCATAAGCCATGCATGAAAATTCTGTTCTAGTCTCTTCTGTTCTTAACACAGCCCAATTAACAAAAACAATAATTAGTATGTTTTTTATGCTGAGTGATTTCTTAACATACATACAGAAAGCAGTCCAAATCACACAGCTCAGTGAATAACTAAAAGAATACATCCTAGCACTGACCTGCCAATTCAAGGCCTAAAATATTACTGCCACCTTGGAGTCCTTCAAAGGCTCTTCTTCCTCACCAAAGGAAGCTGCTATTTTTATTTTTAACACCACGTGTTAAGATTTATAAGAAAACAGAATCATAAAACATGTACTCGTTTTGTGCCTGGCTTCTTTTACTCAATGTTGTATCTGGGAGATTTATCCCAGATGTTGTTGGGTGCAGCAGTGGATTATGGCATGGTGTGAAAATGCTAGGATTTATGTATCTGTTCTACTGTTAATTAACATTTGGGTGTTTCTAATTTTAGACTGCAGTGAGTTGTCTTTTAGCATGAATAGGCAGAAGAGAAAGACTTGGCATCTGAGATGGGAAATGGTCAATACAGATGCCCCTCCAGTAATGTTTAGATACACAGGTAGAGTGAGGAGCTTTGGGAAGGGGTATCAATAGCAGCTGCTACCAAATCTCTGTAGAACAGAAATCCTCACACTTTCAGAGCAGAATCTTTAGTTCTTAGAAACCTGATTAGGAAGACTTGTTACTTATCCTTATTGTCCTAGGACACCAGTACCATGGTCAATTTCTTCATGGCTTCATAGGCAAGTTAGGATGTTCAATAGTTTGTAGGAAGGCAGAATCACTCTGGAGTCATACTTAATATTAGCAGGTTGACTTTCAGCTTAGACTTTCTCAATTGATATTTTCACATACTTACCAAAATTTCACATGGTTTTCTGACATATCTGTGAAATGTACTGCTGTCCCCAGCCAGCCGTAGAATGGGTTTCCATGACTGGATGGAATTGGTAAGAACTTCATTTGGGTGACACTGAGCTGGCTACTATGACTGTGGGTAGGTTGCTAAATTCTTATAGATGAACTTCATCCACAACAATGACAGAAACATGACAATTTTTCTTGCCTTTTGTTGCCCTGCTTCCATTTAATGGCATTTTCCCCCAAAGGAAAAGGCAAACAGAGGAATGAAATTCCAGGCTAAAAATACTCAGGGCAAAAACACAGTACTGAGTTTAGCATCTTGTAACTCACAGGCAGCAAAAGTAATTTAGCAAGTTTTAAAGGAGAAAGTCAGAGAAAATCTGTACAGCATTAAAGATTCCATTTTCTTTGTGAATCGCATCATTTTCCAATCAATCATTCCAAACATAGTCAAATAAAAATGCTTCCCTGTTTTATACTTTAGGGGAATCTCTTTCTTATATTCTGCATAAACAAACTGAAATGCTGCATTTATTTATTTGATCCCCTAGTTTTGTAGCTGACCAATCATTTGTCATTGGGTAGACAAATGAGGGAAAATATTTTATCTCCTTCCAATATTCTGCTTTCTCCAAATTGACTGCTTAAGTTTTCATCTGGTCTTATCACTCGATTCCATCCATTCTCTTAGTGTTGGGTTTCTGTCAGGAGACTGCAGGTAAATGCATGATGTCATTTCAAATAAATCTAAAAGAAACTGGAAAGTTTCTGGAATTTCCTTATCTGAAGAAGCCAAAGTAAGTAAACTTAGTTTGCATCCACCAGGAGCTCTATCAACACTAGTGCTATTGTGGCTGAAATAATTTCTTGCTAAATGACATGCCAAGACTGAAGTTTTCTTGGGGCTTTTATTAAAGCAGATATCTTAACTTTTCTGTGTCTACCCTGTGGTACAACATGTCAGAAGACCCATGACTATATGATGACTAGGCTCCTGTGGTGGTTTGAACATACTTGGCCCATAGGGAGTGGTACAGTTAGGAGGTGTGGCCTTGTTGGAGGACGTATATCACTGTGGGGGTGGACTTTGAAGCTCCACCCAGTGTGGAAGAGTGAGTCTGTTTCTGGCTTCCTGTGGATGAAGACGTAGAACTCTCAACTCCTCTAGTGCCATGCTTACCTGGACACTGTCATGCTTCCTGCCATTATGATACTGGACTGAACCTCAGAACCTGTAAGCCAGCCCCAATTAAATGTTGTCCTTTGTCATGGTTGCCTTAGTCATGGTGTCCCTTCACAGCAATTGAAACCTTAAGACAGAAGTTGGTACTTATAGTCAGGAATTACATCTAAGGTTTATAGCAATGGTACACAATAAATGCATTGGGGGTGAGGAAGTGGAGGTTTCTCTTCAGCACTCATACTCATGCTCATAGTATCAATGCCATCCAAAACTGAATCAAAGTTAGACAGAGTAGTAGAATGATGGAGTATCTTGGATAATGCCTAATGTTATCTCTGTCCACAAATGGGCTTGCTCTGAAGACGAGTAAATTGTTCTTCTCTTTCTGGGTAAAACATTGTTTTTCTTTTCTAAGACCCTCACGAAATCCAAGTGTTATCTGGTTCTTGAACCATAGAAAGGCTTATTGTTCTCTTTAAGCTGAAATCCTATTTCATTGGTGAACTGATGCCTCCATTTCTACCATTCTGGGTTTATTCTCCTAGTATCAGGACAATTACATTAAAATGTGAACATCCTTGGAAATTCTTAAACCATTATCAGGTGACCTTTACTTTTAGCATGATGGAAAGGTTAATGTGTGGTAGAATGGAATTTCTGTACTAGTGAGACCAGAGTGGGGGGGGAGGAGAGAGAGAGAGAGAGAGAGAGAGAGAGAGAGAGAGAGAGAGAGAGACAGGGCCTGAAGAGCAGAAAGCTCTAAAATAAGAAGGCAAAAGCCCATTTGGTCCCTCAAAAGACATCCACTCCTCTCCAAATGTCTTAATTTGTATGTGTTTATCTTTGTCCTCCTGCATGATCTAGCTACTCTATAATTGCTCCTAACAAACTGAAGCCTTGGCATGTAAATAACTCCACTACTGAAGGGCAGCTAAGACCCATAAAGAGTTCCCAGTCTTTCTTAAAAGAGTTTATGTGAACATCAGTGGAGAGCAAGGTAAGATAGTGGGGTCAAAGGCTATATTTTCAACTTCACTTCTTACTCAGGATCATGGGAAAATATATAAAGGGTATGTGTAGCCACACATGCCAGTTTGTTATTTTTCTTGTTGCTGTGGCAGAATACAACTTAAGACAGAAGCAACTTAAGGGAGGAATCTATTTTGGCTCACTGCTTTCCCACCATCAGATGGGAAAGGTATCGCAGCTGGAGCTCCATCTGTGGTGGCAGGAGCTGTCAGTAAGACTTGTAACATGATGCCAAACAGGAAAAAGTGAGAGCTCAGACAAGAACCAAAGCTGATAATGCTTGAAGTCCACCAACAGCCTGCCTACTTTCTATAGGTATTTTCTACCTCATAACTTCTCCAAACAATGGTACCTGTTGGGGACCAACTATTCAAATCCATGAGGCTATTTGGAACATTTCACATTGAAACCTTACCATCATATATGCACATGCACACATGCATGCACATATGTGCAGGTGCACAAGTGGGCATGCATGTGCATGTGCACATGCACAAATGCACACTGCACATAAGTGTTCTTCCTGAAATACTTAGCAAAGCAAGCAAAAGAACTTCAGTTTTGGTCTTGCTTGTTGTCTGTTGTCCTTAGGTTGAGATATGAATGATGAGTGATAATAAATCTGCACGTTTTCAAACAGGAAAATTTGTTCCTCAATATTTGTCACTGGGATAACCCAGCATAGTGGGCAGGATTCCAGCAGATTCTACCAGCAATACCTTCAATGTCTCTAGAAAATTAGTCACTCTACATCTGTTTCTTAACCTGCAAAATGGAGATAATACTTGTATCTAATGCATAGTTTTTCTGTGAGAATTGATTGATATAGCACATACAAAGTACCTAAATCAATGTCTCATATGCAGTAGGTATTCAATAAATATTTTCTAAATACTGTCATTATTATATTACTACTACAAGGAAGCTGGTATTGCATGGTGGCTTTAGATTTAGTGGAGAAAGTGAGAATTTTGAATTCTATTCTTATAATAAGCTGTGCAGGCTCATCTGAAGTTATCTTTTAGTGTATGAAGAAAGAGAAAAAAACCCAACAACTAAATGCCTCAAAACAAACAAATGATGAAATCTGGGATGAGAGGAAGAAGGGATAGATTTCTTGTGCTGAAATTAAGGCCTTGCTACAGAATTGCTTTTGGACATATAGGCAAGTTACACTTTAATTTATACGTGTGTGTGTGTGTGTGTGTGTATTTCTAGCTCTACGCTTTGGTTGGAAGTCTAGAGCTCCCTTCTGGGCTTGAATGAAGCACAAAAGTGATACTTACTGATTTCTTTTTCAGCACTTCACAGTCCTTGCTCCCTTCTTAGCTTTGTCTGGACCTCTGCTCTTACATAAGAAACCAAAATGGCAGCACTTCCTCCATGAAAGCAGAAACTGAGTATCCTGGGTGTGGAGTGGGTTCCCTATAGGAACATAGAATGGTGCCTCCTATAGGGACATAGAGTGGTGCCTAAAGTCTACTTAGCTTATCTGATGGCAACCAACTGGCGGACTTGGGAGCTGTGATGTGCTTTATCACATATCATATTTTTCTATTCTTAGAGACTGAACCCAAAACCTTGCACATGCCAGATACTTTACCACTGAACCACATGCCCAGCCCACTTTCTATCTCTTTACCATGTGGTATCACTGCTTTAATGGATCCTGACCTCAGGCCTGGGGGAGACTGAAACAGCTATGGGGCAAGGCAGCTTGAGGCTGTGGCTACCTGGGTCTTTAATTTTGTACACATGTTCGTGTATGCATGGGAATCCAGCAGATGGGCAGCAAGCAAGTTGGGCAGCAATCTACTGACAAGTAGCAGGAACTCTGAATAAATCACATTGAACTGAGTAGCAAGTTTGCCTTCAGGGAACAGGGACTTAGGTGTACAGGAAGAAAAGGCATTTACCTAACTTTTTCCTGAAATGCCAGAAAACTTAAAACGGCTCAGTGGTGAATACAAAATATGCTTACAGCTACAATCCAAAAAGGATTTGACTTGTTTTGGAGTCATCAAGAATAAGGTAAAGGAAGTTCAGTGACCTACATCTAGATTTCTCAAGGGAGATGAGAGAGAACACAGATTGTTGGACAGCTGCAATCCCCACATCATTGGTTGTAGCTCATATGAGTGGCTATGGCTGGAACTCATGAGAAGGACTCTGGGAAATTGATTTTGAGCCAACTACTGGCACAACTTATCATGCAAATGATAACCCCAGCAGATGCATTGGCTGTTTGACATGCCAGCTTGTGGTCCTGGTCACTGAAAGGGCTATATCAGATTCAAAACACCTGATGCCACATTTAAACTCTTCTACATTAATTCTGTAAGAGAGAAGTTTAAAATAATAAGGAGATACTAAGATCCTAAAGGTACAAAATACTAAGGCTGGTTCCATCATAAACTAGGTTATCATTGGTAGTCAATACCATTGATGCTCCAACCACATTTCCTTCAGGTACACCTCTCTTTTAGCTACTGTGAGCATGAGCTGCTAAAGTCTACAGTTCCCTCTTCTCTAGAGAATTGTACTTAGCAGAAGTGTCCATACCACCAACATTCTTGAATCTAGGGAAGACCAGAGCTTCCTATATCACCTTCTTTGATAAATGGACTGTTCCACCAAGTCTAGCTGAACTCTTTTTGACTTTCCTTCTGTCTGTTAATTCTCTTCTCCATCTTTCTGTAGTACTATCATTGGTCTTTATCACCCTTGGGAATAGTGCTCCTGGCCCAGTGTACACAGAGGGAAGCACAGGAATCCTTAGTCATTATTCATCTTGGTTCAACAAGTGTTCCATTCTGGTATCACAGATAGTACCCACAACTAATTTTATATCAGAACTTTGCATCAGAGTTACATGCCTTTAGAGGGCCCCCCCCCGCCACACACACACACATTCTGTCATCTCATCCAAGCTTCTCCCTTGGTCTTTCTGTTAAGGTGAAGGGCAAGTTCATGGGATACAGGACACTCTTTTCCTCTTGACATCTGGTTTGATTCTGGGCAGCTAAATAATGTCTTTGCAATGAACAACAAAAGTTAATTCACTATGGTTTTTAAAAACACGAACTGCAAATATTTTTCCTTTCCAGCTTGGGGTCACTAGAAGGGAAAAAAACAGAGCTGAGAGAGATTAACCTTTTAAAACTTATTATAACTTCCCAGAGAAAATAAAACAATGGCAGCATCTCCTTTCGTTTGTGACAGCCCATTTCTGAGTGAGTGTTGTTCAAGGGAAGGCTATAGCTCTGCAGAAGTGTTTGAAACACTTCTTTTGTTTACCTTTCCTTGCAAAAGCCCACCCCAATTGCTTTTAAGAACCCACAAGTTTACTCTCTCTGCTTCATCTCTCACTGACTTTTCCTCAGCCATTGTCTTTCTTCCTTCATGCAGGGGCCAGACACTCTACTAATGGGTGGGACATAGTGCAATTAGCAGTATTTTAGGCAACAGCTCTTGCATCCACTGGTGTTACTGAGAAGGCTGAAGATTTAGTCTGGGTCACTTATATAAGATTTAGGCCAGACTTGCTTTTGACTTGAGCTTTTTGTTGTTGTTTTAAATAATTGTTTAAATTATTGTTAAATAATTGTTTAATTGTTTAGAATTATAATGTAATTCTATCGTTTCTCTCTTCCTTCCTCCTATGTACTCCTCACTGCTCTCTTTCAAATTTATGGCCACTTTTTTGTGATTAATTGTTGTCATATGCCTATGTATATGTACACATGTATTCCTAACGATAACCTGCTCAGTCTGTATCCTATTACTTGTATATATGTTTCAGGGATGATTATTTAGTATTGGATAACTGATTGGTCTGATTTTCCCTGGGGAAGACTTCTTGCTCTGAGACAGAGTCTCACTATGTAGGGCTGGCTGGTTATAAATTTAATATGTAGACCAAGTTGTCCTCAAACTCACAGAAATCCCTGCCTCAGCTTTCATGGTACCCAGATTGCAGATACGCACCATCCTAGGTCTAATTTGACTATTTGGGGACATCCCAGAACATTGGTACCATTCAGTTTCTTCTTGCACAGAAGTAAGGTACCATGGAGGGAGTTATGGCCATGAAAATCTCTAATGATCTTCTGAGAAGAAAACAATCCATGCACCTAACCAGTTGTTCTTCAGACACTTGGAACTATTTATTCTTCATTCTTCTTTTACTCTCATCTATTTCATCTTAATTCATAGATTTGCTTGCTGGGCTCAGGTGAGAGGTGAAGCAGATGCCATGACAACATATAGCTACTAGAGAAAGGCTGTGAAAGTCCCCAGACTCCATTTATGACAAGAGAAAGCTTGGATATAGTCCAGGATTGTTGATGTTTGTGAAATGACTTCATGAGTCTTGTCTTGTCCTATTACTGTTATCTGTATTCAGTTGTTGAGCATGTTGATACAGGTGGTGGTGGTGGTGGTGGTGGTGGTGTGTGTGTTATGAGTTGGAGGGGATCAGAAAATCATTTGCAACCTGCAAAGAGCAAACTCTAATTGTATCTACTCCTGTCACTTTCCCTGTCACTTGGATAAGTTTGCAAATATTTGCAGACCTGCTGCTCAGCACTCACAGCAAGCAAAAATTTCACAGCCAAGCAAACCATTGCCATCCTGATGAGAAAAATGGGAGGACTCTGGGGAAGTTGTGGAGTGATGCGATAGAAAGAATCCCATCTTGTGATTGGGCAGCAGACATAGGGGCCCAGCTCCTGTGGCTCTCTGGCTTTTAGTATTTGTCCAGCTTCCTGTCTCTAGCAGTGTGCTAATGGTTTCCATAGCCACAGGGCACCTGGCAGAGGTTCTTAAATGGGTCAGGCCTGAGGTTCTGCATTTCTAACAAGCTCCCAGGTGATGGTGATGCTAAGGAACCCTTAGCCAACTGCACTTGGAATTCCAGGGCTGTAAAGAAGTACCACTGTGTTCTGAGCTGTGCAGGAATGGAAATGGAATAATGTTAACCTCCTCCTTTGGAGACAGGGTGTGTCTGAGGCTGTCCCAGTCCTGATTTGCCATTCAAGTGAACCCCAAAGGGATTAGCAGCTGGCCCAGCAACTGGGTGAGACCATCTCCCCCTCCAGGGGGGTGTCCCAGAGGCAGTGCAGAGGTTGTGTGAAAATCTGCCATCCTCCTTGCTGAAGGTTGCCCCTTCTCACCCTCCCAACCCCCCTGCCCTGTGTGCTGACTTAAGCAGATCAGCTTTCAGTTCTCTGGCATTCCGAGAAGCTTTGCATAAAAGAAAAGGCCCTTCCTTAAGAAGCAGAGCGGGAATCCAAGCATGGCTCTTGCCTGCTGCATGCCCAAGAATGAAGGTATTTGGGGTTTGCAGCATTTCCTGGCAAGACAAAGAGGGAGGGGTGCTGGGGGAGGCTGGGCTCCTGGAGAGGGACTTGCCCTTCTGTCTGTAACTGCTTCCTATTCTTGGGTGAAACAGCACTGTGTTTCCTGAAAAAAATAGTGAGCCCTTTCACAGGGACAGATGTGAGGAAGGAAAGCGCGCCTGGCCCTCATTCAGAACTGACTTTGACATTTACAGTCAGGCTCCTAAGCTTCCGGTTCCTTGTGCTGTTCATGCTGCATGCCTTAAATTTTGTGCTCTTTCTGAGAAGGTATACTCCACAAGACTGAGAGGGAGTTCAGTCTTTTCCCTCTTGTTCTGTTCTACATTAAAAGGTTTTGAAGGAGGGAACAGTGATGATCTAAGGAAAATTCTTCCTGGGTAGGGTCCTGGGGCTCTGGCTCAGGTTTTTGGGGACAGAGGCTTCATCTTGCAGGGATCATCCTAAGTCTCCTCACCTCTTCTTCATCCTTTCCACTCCATACCCCATACCCCACTTCAAACTCCCATCTTCCAGGAATTCCTTGGGATCACTCTCCCACTCTAAGATTGAATGAAGAGAGATGTATATGACTCAGCGGCTTCTTCATCAGCCTTGAACTGAGTTCAAGTTCACGCCTCTATTCTTTTTCCCCATCTTCAATGGCCTCCTGCTATGCATTTTCAACCACTTTGAGTGCTGCCTACTTTTGTATTGTTCTTTACTTTCTTTCTTGATTTCATAAGATTGGCCACAAACAGAACCCTCTTTGGAAAGTATTGAGCTATTCTCAGTGTTCTTCCTCGTAACCCCAGATCCTTATTTAGGTTTCTTTTGTAGACCCCACAGCCTCCAGCTGGGTTGTTCCACTGTAGGCAGCTTGAGAGCTGAAGATGCTTATTCTCTTTGCTTGCATGAAATCACTGTATTGTACATTTGCCACCACTGACTGCCTCTGTGGAGACTGTTGCAGGTCTACCCCCTGAAGAGTCTCCCATTAGTCTAACCAGTAGTCCTGTGTACCGCTCTCCTCAGTGTGTGTACCACCCTGCCACACAACAAGACTCCCTCTGACTTGCATTTGCAGGTGTAGGGGTGGGGAAGCACTGGTTTGTGCATCTTTATTATCAAAGAGGAGAAAGGAGGACAGATTCTGATGGGTGTCGCTGAGGTTGGGGCAATGTGTCAAGATATTGCAGACTTGTAGTGGATTTTCAAATTCCTGATGTCATACACATATATGAGAACCAATCATAATTTCATGGGCCTACTCTAGACCAATTAAATCAGAAGTTTCCAGAGACGGGTTCATGTATCAGTATGTTTTCTTGTTAAAACTTTGCAGGTGTGTAGCAGTGTGTAGCTGGGGTAAAGAATCACTGATCAGAAAAAGAATGAAGGACTCCGCTATCACCACAATCTTCAGTTTCTCTCCTAAAACCAAGTGAGACCAGGAAGAACCTAAGTTCATACATTTTCATACAGATCAGCAGATCCAGAAGGAGTGCTCAATAGCTAGGCAGCCATTATTCATTGAGCCAGAAGGACTAAGAGACAGGAGGCAGTTCAAAAGCAAGAATGTTCTTTAAGGTACCGGCTAGATGTTACTGGCTTAAGACCAAGTAGAAAGATGGGGAGAAGGTCTATCTGAGTGACTTGACCCAGCATACTGGCAAGATGTTGAGAAGGTGTGTGGGGGGGGTGCATATGTGAAAGTGGTGATAGTGGCCGACAATCCAGGGAGGAATGGATATCTACTATAGGACTACTAGGCAGAGGGTTCAACCTGGGGTGGCTTTCAGCATGCTATTCCTTTGATTGTCTTTGAGCATTAGTCTCAGCAAAGACAGGACACCTCAGCTGACACTGGATGGCTCGTATGTAGAAAGAACAGACCATTAAATCAAAAATGTTTCCAACCTAGGACTTGGCAGATGTTGTATTCAGCATAGTAAACAGCTGATGGGAAAATGACTGCTTTCTGTATCAACCCAAATTTTATTACACCAGGTTTCATTATAAAAATGTTAGAGGTTTGGGGCGTGTGTTTATTACAGAAACAATGTAGTTACAGTGATCTTCAACATCTTTCAAACTGGAGTCTCAAAGGGAGTTTTATTTACGAGATTTAAAGCTGTGGAACAATTGTTTTGTATGATTGCCTTATAAGCACAGGGATAATTCAAGGAAAAACAACTCTCTGTTTTCTTTCCTCTTTAACCCCTGCTGAATTTCCCCAATCTGAAGAATGGCACAGCCACCTACCAACAATACCTAATCTTGGAACTGATAAACTGCATTTGGTCGAGGCTTGCAGGAGATAGAAAGGTGGGTTGGGGAAAAGTGGGGCATATGACTCAAGTTCCAGATTCCTGTTCCTTCTGGCTTAGGTGGGTGTTTTAGTGATTTGAACAGATGTGTGATATCCACTTAGGATAAGCAAATGGCCAAGCAAATGCACAAGGACTGAGACTTGTACAAACCATGTCACAGGGCCCAACAACCACTGTCATTATCTATACCGTACCTAGTCATTCATATTTTCCAGAAGCAAGGTTTTTAAATTAGTACCAGTGTCAGCTCAAGCCCTTTAGTTTATTCCTGAGAACTCTGCACTCAGACATTGATTGTTACTATCTTGTGGCAAAAGCCAGTTTTGTATTGACAGTTCTGGTTCTTGAGTTGGTTTATCTGATTTTTGTATTCATCATTGGGAATTTTTAAACTACAAAAATGCTTCTTAAAGAAGATGCTTAGTTTTTAAAAAGTAAGCATGAAGCTTCCAGAGGTCAGGAAGCTGAGGCTGAAGGATCATGAGTTCAAGGCCAGCATGGGCCTTGAACCACATTCAGGGTCACCCAGAGCTACGGAGTGAGATGCTGTCAATAAATTAAAAAATAACTAAATAAATACCGAAAGCTATAAATTTTTCTTTCAGGGTGCAGCTTTGGTAGCTTCTGTGGTTCCATCATGTTGCCTAGTGTTGTTTCTCTCCTCTGTAGATTTTGCAGAGACAGTGTGGTATAAGGGAAATTGGACTTTGATATGTGACAGATCTGAGTCTGAATCCTTACCCTGCTATTTACTAGTTGGAGATGTAGGGCCCACAATTTCCTTAATTCTCAAATGGCCATCTTATTATTTGCCTTGTGTATCCTTAAAGGAGAATTAAAAGAAAGAATGCAGCTAAAGGACAACACGATGCACCTGTAAATGCTTAGCACATGGTAAATATAGAAAATAAGAATACTTAACATAATGTCTCATTGGCCCAAATAAAAGCTTTGTGTCTGGAAAGCTGTTCTCCATTTGCATGTCTTAGGCAGAGGGCCAGGACAGTGGGTGTCCTTTCTGGATCAACCCAGTTAGCCTAATGTCCACCGGAGGCATTGGCAGATGGGACATGAAAATACCAACAGTATGCCTAGAAGAGAGAATGAAGCCAAATGTTGCACTGGATTGGGCATGTCCAGGCAAACTAGAAAACAACTCAGTATAAGCATTCACCATTGAGAAATACTGCTCCCCTCCATCTGCTGAATATTCGAGCTGCTGAGTCCCAGTCATTGCCTTTCTTAGCTCTATAATAAGGGTGTATACATGGTGAGCACCTCAAAGGAAGTGATCACTAGGGTGCAAAACTTTATGGAGTAGCAACATTTCTTTCCTGGGCATTGGGCTTGAATCTTGGCATTGGGCATGGCTAAGGAATGCTTCTGCATTTGAGGACTTCAAAATCAGGAAAGTACTGACCCATGAGCAGTTGAAATACCATATACAGTATCCTGCAGTATACAGTATATACATCCTCAGAGTAGAGGGATCGTCTGTCCCTTATGAGCTGACATGAGAAGCCAAGTGCAGCTGATGGAGGAGGAAACTTCTGAACTGACTTTTTTTGGGGATAAATGGGTTATGGTACATCAAGTTTTGAGTGGGTTTGACTTTTGCATGTTTGATTTTAGTTGTTCCTTGCCTTCTCTCTGCACTTGTCAGAAGGTGGATTGTAGAGGACATAATAAGATTAAGGGGAGCAGGATAAAGCTCCAGGATGCTAAAGGCAGCTCTAATCTGCTGGCCACACCTTTTTGTACTATTGCAGTTCTCTGTGCATAAATAAAAACTGAAGTGGAAGAATTTCCGTCTATAGTCAAGGCAGAACATGCTTGTATTCTTTGTAGCCCATTCAATGCCTCTGCACACTTTGGCTCCCTCTCTCCTGGGTGTTCAGTGGGAATAACAAGAGGGGTCCACTTTTCTGATTGATGCTGATTCTGGTGGCCTTGCTAGTGAGCCTGACTATTAGATTTTATGTGTGGCTAAAGCCTCAGGCTCCCAAAAGTACAGGCAAGAGATGCAGAAGACAATCAATCTGAGTCAGATTCTGGTTGGACTCCAAGCAGGGCAGAGCTATGCGTGTTGCCTCAGTTTTGGGGAACTTAGGCCTCCCAGGAATGTTATCTTTGCTCCCTTTTTGGCTTTCTCCTTATAACTGAGCTGGGAGGAAGTTTTGATTTATTCCTTAAAATGGAGTAAATCACTCCTCTCACCACCTTGTCTCTGTGTTGTGTTTGCCATGACTGGAATCTGACCATTAACAGCTATAATACATCTACCTCCTTATCTGCATTTTTTTTCTGTCTCTGGAAACCGTCAGCATTGAGTTAGAGTTGGATGACTAATTTAGAAATAAAGAAGTACTTGAAAATAGGCCAGGGGCACACATCAGTAGCCACAAAGTCCTTAGCTTGAATGGTTGAAGAATTCTGCATCACAACTAATGTGCTTTGTGGCTCCTGTTCTGAAAGTCAGGGGTGATGACAGGGGCTATGAGTTTCCAGTGCTTTTCATGCCTATCTCAGAAAGCAAGCAAAATGGCCACCAGGGAGAATTAAGATAATTGTGTGTTGAGTGTTTATTTCCTTGGAAATATGTTGATTTGCAATGTCTATTGATTAAGGTTTTATTTTTTTCTTTTTTGGTAACTCCTCTCTGGGTTTTTTGTTGCTTCTCTTCTTTCTTTCTTTCCTTTTCTTTTTTTTTTTTTACACGAAAGACATCATGGGTAAGAAGAAGAGATTTTATTTTGAAGAACAATGATCACATTAACAAGGTGACAGCAGATAAGCTAAAAGTCACTCCATTTTCTGCCTGGGAAAAATGTTCTTTGCTGCCAAATTGCCTTCTGCCTCTCTTTGTCTATTCTGCTTTTATAGGAGGGTGGCAGGCTCAGCCACTGATGGACTTAGAAGAAATATCTGGTAGATAAGGTACAGTCTTGATTCATATAAAAGAGGAACCATTTGAATTCAATAATAAAAAATAAACAATAATAACAACAAAACCCCACAGACTTCCTTTTCTGTTGTACAACATTCTTGTGGCTGCTGCTCTCTGTAGGACAATGACATTTTTGCCCTTGGTCCAATGTGTAAAGCGAAAAATAGCTATAAAATTTGAAACTTGGTAAGGGGCAAAGTATCTAATTCATTGCAATTTGATAGATGTCTAAGCCTAAATAATGTTCTGTGGGTATAGAATTTTAGTGACATCTTCCCCTGTATTGGGGCAAAGCTGAGGAACCCAACTCATCCAGCACTATATGAAGGAATAGTAGGACCAACTGGTATGTAATTAAGTCTTTAGGAATATCTGCTTCTAAAAACAATGCAGAAAAAAATAACATCTACATTACAAATCAATTAGGGAAAGAAAAGCGTCAATATAGAATAGAGGAGGTAAAAAGAAAAAGAAACTTCCTGAAGGATGTGAGATTTGAACTAATATGTGTGTATGTGTGTGTGTGTGTGTATATATATATATATATATATATATATATATATATATATATATATACTTATATTTGTGTTTGTAGGACTTTGTAGGCAGGATAGATCACCCATTGGTATTACTTCTAGGCTTTGCCTTCTTCCAATTTTTGCAGAGTTGTGAAGATATAGTGAAGTAATGAAAATAAAACATAGCACAGTGATAAGGAAACATAGAACATGATAAGGATTGGGTGAATGGTCATGGTTGGCTTTTTTAAAATTGGGAGGTGCTGTTAGAAGCATAAGAACAAAGCCTTCAGGGTCCTTCATGGAGAAATGGTGGTTCTCATTATGGATAATTAAAGCTTTCTTTTTCTCTGACTTCCTTGCCTCTAATCTTATCCTATTCCTTTCTGAGGCCATTTCTCAGGTTTTATATCTTGGCACACTTTGGTTATTATCAGCATACCTCTGGCAAAATGAAAGCAGATCTAACCACATATCAGAAGATTTAAAAAAAATTCTCTATTTCTCAATACAATATTTCGTATACTGGCTTGCAATTTCACTTGTGGATGGGTATTGGGATGAAGGTGTAGCTATCAAACCAGTAGCATGTGCTATCATTTCTTCCAGGTTTTTCTTTTCCACGATTTATTTCAACAATTTAAAAACATATTCACTCTGGTTATTAGTTTCTTTTAATCTGTGTAGCCTCCAGTGATTTGATTTAAGTCACAAAGGAGAAATGCTTTGGGAAAGAAACAATGAAACATTTTTTTTTTTAAAGTTTGTCTGCTAAGATGGGAGGCTGTGCTGGCTAGTTTTTATGTCAACTGGACACAAGCTAGGTGAAAGGATTTCATGCGCAGCTTGGACGGATCACAGCAGACTAGACGGTTCCACGAGGGGAGGTTTATTAAGAGAGTGGGAGTGCGAGAGGAAAGAGAGAGGAGTACAGAAGTGGAGGCCGGCCATGACCACGTGGAGAGAGGGGGAAGGGAAGGGGGGAGGGGAGATGGCAACTTGCAGGCGCTGGGTCCCAGAGAGCAAGAGAGTGAGGATGGGGCAGGCAGCCACTTTTTTAGTGGGCAGGGCTACCTGCCTGTTGCCAGGTAACTGTGGGGAGGAGCATACCTGGCTGTTGTCAGGTGACTGTGGAGGTGGAGTTTAACAGATTACTAACACTAGGGGCATCTGGGAAGAAGGAAT
The DNA here is from genome assembly GCF_004785775.1 of Grammomys surdaster. Lineage (NCBI taxonomy): Eukaryota > Metazoa > Chordata > Mammalia > Rodentia > Muridae > Grammomys > Grammomys surdaster. Next base: position 672,322 of record NW_021604589.1, on the reverse strand, counting down.
CTTTATTGAGAAAAATGCTTCCGTAGGGTTGGCCTATAGGCAGGCCTGTAGAGCGGTTTAAAATATTGGAGCACCCAGATCACTATGGGTGGGACTGCCCCTGGGCTGATGGTCCTGGATGCTACTGTAAGAAAGTAGATTAAGAATGGCATGGTAAGCAAGGCAGTAAGCAGCCCTGCTTCATGGCCTCTGTGTCAGTTCTAGCCTCCAGTCTCTTTCTTTGAGTCCCTGCCCTGACTTTTCTGGATACAAACTGTAAAATAAAATAAGCCCTTTCCTCCCCAAGTTGCTTTTGTCATAGTGACAGAAACCCTAGGTAAGATAGAGGCTAAGTTTTGTTTTGTTTTGTACCAGAAGTGATTAGGCACTGTGGTCCAGGGTTGTTCAATGATGTTGTGGGATGAAATTTTTGGGGGCCAAATGGTTGGGAAAAAGCTAGGATGTTAGTATTAAAAGTCATTTAGTGACCACTTATTATGCACTCAGCAGGATTTCTCTAATTGCCACCCTAGGTGATCTTCATCACAGCCCTCTAATGCAGGTGCAATTACTATTGTCCTTCCATAGGTCAGAAAATGAAGTTCAGAGTGTTTACAAAACTCACTCAAGATTATGGATAAGATGTTGCAGAGCTAGGGGCAGTGGTGGCGCACGCCTTTAATCCCAGCACTTGGGAGGCGGAGGCAGGTGGATTTCTGAGTTCAAGGCCAGCCTGGTCTACAGAGTGAATTCCAGGACAGCCAGAACTACACAGAGAAACCCTGTCTCGAAAAACCGGGAAAAAAAAAAGATGTTGCAGAGCTAGAATGTAGAACCATCCCCCAAAACTTTTCACATACTGCCAGTAGAGATCTGAAAATAACAGCCCTAAACTAAACATGGGGCCAGTGACACATAAGTGAAAATACTCAATACAATGAAAAGTTCAAAGACGTGCTGTGGTCCATTCTACAATCCCCACAAAGAGCATCTGAAGTAGAAAAGAACTTAGATCTAATTTATAAGAATTACAAACTAGACAGGAGAGATGGCCTCTCTAAATGTCAGACTGTGAGCTAAAAAGAGATATCCCTTGGATAAAGACAGAACAAATGTGGTGTGGTATCCTGTGTATTGAATAAAAGGAAAGAGGCTGGGTAAGGCCCGTTACATTCTTTCAATTTCTTTACCAACTCCAGAACATTTTGGTAATAAACTTGACTAAATGTAGCTAATATATTTGTTACTCAGCATTGTTTATCAATGACATGTTGTTCAAATATTCATTTCCTAGGAGAAGGTTGTAAATGTCTTGTGGGATCATAAAAGGTGATAGATTAACAAGCACTGGAGGTTGTGGCAGGTCAAGACGTTACCATGCAGGGCTTCCCACATAGTGCCTTGGACAGCCTGGCAGGTCAGGATAAAGAGATGGTGTTTTCAGTGATAAGAAAGAAGACAGCTTGCTCGCTCATATTTTAGCTTCAGCACTCTGGTGAAGATGCTGGGAGGGATTATAATGTCTCTGAGCAAAAAAAAAAAGTAGATGGTATGATTGCAGCTATTCTTGCAGTTCTTACAACTACAAAAAATTGTATCTCCTTTCGGCAATCAGTCCTCTTTACACCACCACCTGCCTCCCAAAATTAAACAAGAGCCTTCTGTGTCTGGGTAGCTATGAAGCTGCCCTGGACTAACAGCTCCCCTAGTTGCTGGCTGGAAGAACTCTTAGACTCAATACTTTTGCTCTTAACTTCTCTCTCCCTCTCCCCTCTCCCTCCTCCCCCTCCCT
>NW_021604589.1:600159-670151 GCF_004785775.1 Grammomys surdaster | reverse complement strand
AGAATAATAATGCATGCACCATGGAAGCTCTATGCATCGCCTATATTTTTCAGTCATGTAACTTTGCTTGCATTTCCTCTCTATCCACGACTCTGTTTCCACTCCAGAATATTTTAACACACAATCCATCTAGCTAGCTCCTTGACAGCGGGGGAGCAAGCTTCAGGTTCGGTTTGAACTAAGAAAGGCTGCAAATGCTGCTGGAGTCAGGCTTTTGAAAATTCAGGAAGTCTCTTGGTAAAATGCTTTCTTTTGGGGAAACATAGAATATCCATTTAGTTGCAGATGCAGAAAAATTGTTTGGGGGTTACAACTCAAAAGTCTTTTCTCTGATTTTCTTTTTGTACTCCTTATAAAACAATGCTAGAGCTAACCGAAAGAGACTCCCCTTTTCATTTTTCTACCCTTTCCTGAAGAAGAAAAATGAACTAAATTAATTAATTCCTGCAGTATTGTAAATGCCAAATGAACACCGCCTTCGATGTTCAGATGAAAATACCGCCTGAATAATTATTTGTGTGTTTGTTTAACTAAAGGGTACTTAGATAGAGACAAATGAAATCATTCAAAGTTCAAAGGCTCCCATATTTGGTAAGAAGCCCAACCACCCACATGTTCAGAGAGTAGTCAACTAACACAATACCTACTAGCATTTTCTTCAGAAAAAAATAGCTTTTGCTGAAACTGATGGGAGCTCCAAATGCTGAACATTTTTCCTCTTAAATAAAGTTGGTAATTAACGTCATGATTAAGAGTTTAGACTTGGGAGTTGCTTTCACGGTGTTGAAATTCTAGCAGGCGACTAAGGCTGAGAATCGTGGCTTGAGGGACGTAGTCATAGCCATTATTTCTTCCTTTCTGAGATAATTCAATTTGGCCCTAATTTAGTTTGTAATTATTCTTTTCTTCCTTTCAAGCATCTTCATCTGTAAATTTCCAAAGTGTGTGTTTTTGGGTACCTTGTCTCTTTTAGAGGACAGCTATGACTGTGGCTGCTGAATACAAAGCTAACATCAAATTCTTAAAAAAAAATCATAGTTTTTCTTGTAGTTCTCCTGGTTATGCTTTGGTATTTGTGCCCTTTAAGCATATCATCTCTTCCCCTCCTACTATTCCCCAATTATTTCTTGAGGATGGTTCTGGCCTTTCATCTTGGTGATTCTTTACCTCAAACTATGTAATTCAACATCATGCTGATAAGCCCAGAATCAGACGAGGGAGGTCAACCTCTAGAACTGTGTCTGAACTCGAACATTCATGGGTCACATTGAGGTGAGGTGAAGGTTTTGAGCTATGACAAAAGTTCTAATCTTCAGAGATTTGCTTTTTGTTTTATAAGGTGTTTCTTTATCATTGTCATATCCAAACCAATAATTTCAACATTAATGTCTGTTTAAACATATGACCAGGAATTTATTTTTGAAAAATTGTATCAGTTAGCTTTTTCCACATAACCTATCACCCCATACTTAATAGGTAGTAAAGTTAACTGAGGACATGAATGCCTCAGGATATGGTTGAGGAGAATGATTTTGTTGTGTCTTTGAGGGAGAGTACAGCCAGAGGCATCTGGAAGGGGCCAGAGCAGAGAAAGAAAATAGTGGGCTTTACACAGCCAGTAGATTGAACCAGGGTATGAGAGGGGAGATTGGGAAAGAAAGAGAAAAGACAGGAGAGACAGACCAAGAGAGAGCCAAGAGAACCAAGAGGGAGCCAAGAGAAGAGAAGAACCAAGTGAGTGCATGGCCCTTTTGGCTGGGTTATATCAGAAAGAGAAGCTGGGGGAAGGGAAGGTAGCCCCATCTCCATTCAGAGAGGTTTAGGGTAGGGGGTTGAGAAGGGTGAGAAGTGCTCAGAGAAGTCTCAGGTATGAGTGAGCCTAGAAACCAAGCAAACACTTTGGTGTGTTAATAGGCTCCACAGTTAGCCATTTGTCCTGAGTTTCTTTGGGACTTGACAGGTAGGTTTTCTGTTTAGGGATGACCTGGCTTAATTAAGCTCTATAGCACAAGCCTATGCAACTGGAGTTGGTCTGTTAAGGTTTGGAACATAAGATGGACTCCTGCATATGCCTGGTGGCTAGCAGGCTGTGAGCCAAGACAAGTGGGTGGAGAGGTACTGGGCTCTAAGTGTCTCATCATCTGGCGGACTTGTCCTGACTCCCTTTTGTAGAGATGCAGCAAATTTGGTTAGCAACTACAGTTAGCAGAAATTCTAAGACTTGTGTGGTCCAGGCTCAGAATGTGTGCGTCATCATTTCTGTTGTACTCTAGTGGTCAAATGAAGCCATATGCTTCATTTACTCAGAAATAGACTCCACTTATTGATGGGAAGAGCTAAAAAAGTACTGTGACTGTTTCTGAAATCTACCATAAGACCCAAGTAGTTTGTCTGGCTGTTTTTATACATGTACATCAAAACGACTTCCAATAATAACAAATCTCCTGGTTACATTCAAATGAGGGAAGAAAGATGTAGAAATTTCTCATGGCTATGACAATGGACTACTGCTAATGAAATTTCCATGAGTCATATCAGGATGGACAACAATCCAAAAAGTTGGAGTAAAGAGAAAAGAATATGAACTTGGGAATCAAATAGAACTGAATTCAGACTCTACATTGTCACCTTTTCTGGATGCCTTTGGGGAAATTACTTAATCTCTTTGAGCATCAATTGCCAAAACCATGAAACAGGAATGATAATTCTTTTTCTTTTCTTTTCTTTTTTTTTTTTTTTGGTTTTTCGAGACAGGGTTTCTCTGTATAGCCCTGGCTGTCCTGGAACTCACTCTGTAGACCAGGCTGGCCTTGAACTCAAAAATCCTCCTGCCTCTGCCTCCCAAGTGCTGGGATTAAAGGGCGCCACCACCGCCCGGCAGGAATGATAATTCTTAAGGCTGCTGGGAGGACTAACTGAGATTATGGTGTACTGTCCAGAACCTAGTAAAAGTCAATTCACAGTAGCCATGGCATTCCATGCTGGTTTTTTCCCTCGTCTCCTTACATTTGTGAATCTAAGTGCAGTGGGCATGATGACTGTCTTTTGCTTAGAATCACAACAGCTTTGTCTGTCTCCCTGCCAGATACCAGCCTGTCCTTTTACCCACGTGTTAAATATCTTTGAGAGATGACTTTGATAAATATTTTTGACCTGGAATCTTGGCAGTGTTTGCAAACATAGGTTACAGTTAACAATTACCAAAATAAATACAAAAACAACAACAAAACAAAAACAAAACCCTTAGATTTTGTGCTATAAATTACTTTATATTTTGAGTTGCACATAGCTTGTTTTTCTTCATGCTCTAAATGGATATACTATGGAATTTTTGGGGAACCCACTGTTATTAAAATCCCTTTGAAATAATAGTATTTGGGGAAAGCCTCTGGAAACCATGTTCTTTCAGAAAGGGTGCATTGCATTTGTGCTGGAGAAGGTTTTTGAAAATAACTAGGAATTCCAAGTAGCAAGCTTAAGTCTTTTGGGGCTAGAGGAAGCCAGGTTGGACAAAAACTCTGCTTTATACTTCTGCTCTGATGCAGTCCACAGGGCTCCATTTTGGCTAAATCATCATAATTCCCACCAAAACAGCACAGAATGATAATGGTTTTATTTATTATTTTATATGCATTGCCAGTATATGCAAAGTTTTATAGCTTGCTATAAATCCAAAGGGATTATCACAGCTGTTACTTATTTTAACAGGTCACAATACAGTAGTTTATGCCAGATGGTTTGGAGAATTTGGAGAGAGAAAATTTATTCAGGAAGCCATATAGATACTAACTTAGGTATTGGTGCTCTGAAATCAGTTTGCATTTGTTGTGCTAAGAGCTGAGGATAAAGATCAGTGGTAGAGCACTTGACTAGCATGTGTGAAGCCTGGGGTTCAATCCCCAGTTCTGCAAAACAAACATTTGTTGTTATATAAAACATGTATAAATAAACAACAATCCTTTATGAATGAATGATCTGTTTTTATATTTTGGTTATCTCTCATGTGCAGAGGTAGGGTAGCAGTAGCTCTAATGGTTGCTACTAGAAGAGATGAGAAGCAAAGTTTTGCCACATTGATATCCATGGTGGAGACATCCAATAGCTCCAGGGAAGTAAGCCTCAGAGGCAAAACTGATTACCCATCACTGGGTCTTAGTACATTTTAGACAAAGAGAATAAGGCTAAGAAATAGCTCCAGGCAAACACAAAGAGTAGGTGGGCATGGAGGGAAACGAGTAGAGCTGGAATTGGATCCCCATGGTCACCAACAAGCTCAGTTTAGGATAAAGTGTTTACCCAGCTCTTAACATGTTTCTGCCCTTAGAGATATTGATGTTTATGGCTATATAGTTGTCAGTTATAAACACACGCCAGAAATGGGGAGAAATAAATATTAGCAATTGGAAATTCCTTTGGAAGGTATTTTGGGTTCCAGGTCTCATAGAATAATAGACAAAATGAAAAACTTACCTAGAGAGAAACTCTTGTAGATGATTGCTACCCCTGACTCCCTCTTTAGGGGAAAAAGCAGAAGATCGTAAGTTGAATCATACTTTTTCTTTTAACAACAACCTTACTCTGAAAATTAGACTACTCAGGTATTTAGGCTTCCTTGGAGACTCCCTCTGTTCTCCCTCTCTTTGATCTGGCCTCACCAGTTTCTCTTTAGATATCCATTTCATGCAGGGAGAAGACCATATTCTTGACATTCAGTATAATTCAGACTCCAGGTCTAACACATGGCTGAGTTTTCTTGGTAAATTCTCTGTAAATACATGGATAAAATACCACCTCTGAAAGGAGATGAAATTATGTAGCATTTTACAATCCATTTTCCCAACTCCTACAAAATAGGTGCCAAATAAGGTCTGTTGGCAGCAATGAAATATTCAATTAAGCAGAAAAGGTAGATTTTTAAAGATTGATATTTCAGCATGTAGGGAGAGGCAGTATTTTAGAAATCAAAGAGTCCATGAATATCAAGGAATAGAAGTAGAACCTGCACCTTGCAATCCCCAGCATGGCTAGTAGAAGAAATAAAGCTTTGAAAATGCATAGGCTAGACAATACAGAATTGCCTGTTCTCCTCTGAGCTTCCAATGACTCTAGCTTTCTGGAACACAGCCCTAAGCCTGGAAATAAGTGAAAGCTTACTTGCAAGGATGTTTTTCAAGGCTGTAAATAGTTGTCAGCAAGCCCATGCATTTCATCCTGAAGGCTCTTGCTCAGACGATTAGTTTTTTAGTGGACAGATGTCACCCAGCTATGGGTATGTTTTGGAGCCAAAGAGATTGAAGCCAGAAAGTAGCTCCAGGTAAATATAAGGAGGGAGTATGTATGATGGGAAGAGACGTGAACTGAGCCCAACAGTGGATTCCGACTATAGGGAAGGAGCTAGAAGGAGGCTGAAAGGAATGACAGCTGAGAACTAAATATCAAAGAATGAGCTAGGAAATCCAAGAAGTGTCTTAGAAGTGTGTTACCATAGAGACCAATAATAAGCCTTCTTAATAAAGACCCTAAGTAATCAGCAAAGCATTAAATTGTGTTTTCTATCGTCTGATTAAAGCGATAGGAAAATGAATTACTCAAGGTAGGCAAATTCTGGAATGAAATCTCTAACATTTCAGTGGCTTATTTCTCACTTAGCTAAGTCTAACGCAGGTCACTGTATAGCCATTTGTGTATCCATCTTGGGGCTCCATTGCCCCCCCCCCCCCAGCCTCTATTCAGCCAGCTGAGAAAAATATAGTTGGGAATGGGTAGGAGTTTTATGGGCCATGCCTGGAGACACACATCACTTTTACCAGGGTTCCTTTGGCCAGTTTCTCTTCTGTTCCAAACCTCATGCTGGAAAAAGGACTATAACCTCACCTGGGATTAGCAATGTCAGACTAGTGAAAAAGAAGAATTGTGTTTGAGCCACAGTGTCAGTCAGAGATTTACACACTAGGGCCCCTGGCTAAAGCCCACCTACTCCCTGGTTTTTGTGAATAGCATAAACATTGACTGGAACATACGCATTTTTATGGCTGCCCTTGAGCTACCATGGCAGACAAGAGTGGTTTTAGCACAGACCACATGACTTGCCATGCCCCAAATACTTTTCTGGATGCCCCTGTTTAGAAAAAAAAAATGTTGGTCCTTGCTATAGATCTTCATCGGCCTAAGGGAAGAAACATTTACAATTCTTTCTTCTGAGACCTAGTGCCCTTGGCTTCCAATAAAAATAAGTGTGACACTCGCATGGACTTGTGTATAAACTAAGTTCTTAGAATGTTAGCTGCAAAGGGGATCAGTCTCTGTTCTGTGTCTACTAGCAATACTTGATAGTAAGTGCTTCTATTTGAACCATTGTGCCATAGGAAACTTCAGGTATCCTAGCCACACCACATGGTAGAGAAACCCCAGGGAAAACTACACAGAATGAACACTGTGTAAAGACCTCAAACAGAGGTGGGAAGGACCCACCTTCACTGAGCTTTTGTCATTTGTCAGGCACCAGCATCATATTTTGTAATTGTTGTATTTATTTACTCTCTTAGCATCTCAATTAGATTTTCTTACATTCACTTACAAGTGAAGAAACCAAGTGTTGAAGAAGTTAAAGAATATTCCCAAAGCCACACTTGCTAATGGATATAGAAGCTAGGATTCAGGCACAGGTCTTTCTGAGTTCAAAGCTCGTATTTGATTACTTTACTCTGTAGAACTTACTAAAACCCTGTTCATCAAATTTGAATAATCTAGTCATATTAATTCCATTTCCACTACTAAAAACCACCTAAGTATTGGACATTTCAATATGAAGGGACAATGAATTGGCCATTTTCATCACCAATTGCAGTTCTGCTATCTTCATTGTTAAGGTTCTCCTTTGATGGAACAGCCCTGAAAACCTAGAGCAATTAGTTCATCTGCTTGGACTGTATGATTAGTGTCTTGGCTATCAGCTACCTGCAGTCTCACCCAGCATTACCGTGGAGGGCAGCCATTTTATTTGCCCTTACATAAATTTTCTTCTCAACGCCTAGGAAGTTGGAGCTCACACATGATGTGATAGAGCCTCCCTCCCGTTGAAGTTGGTCTGAGAGCTTGCTATCATTAAGATAGATGGCCACTGAACCTCACCCTCAGTGGGATGCAGCAAGTTTGGGTAGGAGCTTGTGGAGATTATGATCCATTGATTCTTCTGCTGCTGAAGGTCCTTCAAGTAGAAGGGCTAACCAACCAATCAAAATGATCATCCTCACCTTTCTTCTACCCATCCCATCACTCCTATGAGTGGCTACTCCCCCAGACTTTCCCAAAGGTTCCCAGATCCAGGTCTGCCCAGACAACCACTAATATCTCTGTGGAGTGTGCCATTGGCATTCTTGACCACACTGTGATCCTGCAATTCTGTCATTCCCTAGCTTCTGATGTAGGACCTGTCCCGATCCTGACCTGCTTCTCTGACTCATCTGTCTCTTCCTCTCTGACCACCTCTCCCTTTGCCTACTCATCCTTTAAACTTTGGGGATTCGTGGCTCACAGGGAAAACAGCTACACATTCTCTTCCCCCATCTTTCTTGGCCTGGACACATTGTCTTCCATGGGAACTCCAGCCAGATCTCCTGTCCTTGCTGGCTGCTGGAGGCCCTCCAAGTCGGTTGGCATGAGCAGGAGGAACACTGCCAACGCAGACTAACTTGGGTTCAATATGATTCTTCATGTGACCACAATCATTAATTCATAGTAATACCAATTAGGAAATATTTTTTACTCAGTGCTCCTGCATACCCCGTGATTTCTTGTGACCTTGCTTCACCACAACTGTGAATTATGCAGGAGTTAAAGGCCTCATGGACAGAAGCTTGGTCATACATGCAAATCTGCCCAGGGCATCCACCTCTCCATTTACAGATAGCCCAGTCAGAAAATAGTCAAGTTTCCCCTAAATGAGTTTCAAAAGCCTCAAGACAAATGAGTAAAACCGGGCATTCCACAAGGCATCTTTGGATAATTTCATTCACTGGTTTCCTCCTTGCTATATATTAGATTGTATCTCATAAGCGTTGTTTTAAGTGGCCCTAAATGACTCTGCCTTCTGCACTGGCTTGTTATATATAGAACCTGCCTGCCTAAGGCATAGGCACACAGTGTCATGGTTTTTAATCCTGATTCAACCTCGGAGCTGGTCTAGTAAATCATCCTTCCCTGGAGATTAATACATGGCAGCAAAAGCATTGTCCTTGCAGTGTGTTTAAGCCAGAGAAGAGTGAGTTGTGTCTAAATGTGAGGCTTCAGAGTCCAGAGATGAATGGGGGGGGATGTGCAATGTCACATTTTTTTCCTGCCCCTTTACCCCTATTACATGCCATAGCTTATCTCAGTCTTTTTGCCCCAGAAGGAAGGCTTGCCATGGTTGGTTTCTCCAATTCTTCTGTTATGTCCAGAGGCTGGGGACTGGGATGTGAGAGGGGAGCCACGGGGGTGCGGTGCTGAGCAGCCGCGATGGGTCCAGCCTGTTGGTGATGTGCAGAGTCTACCACCACTCTGGGTATGGGTATCGCGCAGACCCAGCGGTCGCGCTATCGCACAGGTACAAGAAATCCGGATCCGGGATCCTCCGCAACCCCCAGCTCGTGGAAGCGCACAGGCCGGCTCCCGCGCGCCGCCGAGTTTCGGGCTGGGGGCTGAGACCTGCAGATCACTGCGGCTGGCAGCAGGGGACAGATTCTTTCTATCCTGGTTCTCTCTACCCCAGCGGAAACCGGAGATGTTCGCGGAGCCAGGCGGCGGTCTGCGGAGCATTGGTGCAGCCTTGCCTGCTGCCCGGGAGGTTTGGCTGCCGCAGTCCGTCCCATTCACTGGGCTGTAAATCGAAGCTGTCTAGCGGGCCAGGCACTCGATCCCAGCGTGGCCCCGGGGCTACGTCCCGCCCAGGTCTCCCGGCACCTGATTTCCCAGTGGTCAATTAGGTGGCTCAGCCTGCAGCATTGAAGCAGTGGAGGGGCCAATGCCCCTGCTTTGATGGAGCGCGCCGTGCGCAGAGACCTCCCCAGTCGACTTCCTCATCAGAAGGCAGCATCCATTCATAATTCTCTCTCTGCTTGTGGACCGAGTTAGACTGGAGCTGGGCATGGATTCCTGTGATCTCCCCTCTTGCATCTGAAGGAGAAACTAAGATAAAAGAAAAAAGGAAGGGGGAATGCGGTCATAACGCACCAAGGCTCTGGAAAGCCCCCTCCCTCCCCGAGAGGCCTCTCCTTTGCGGGGAGAGGAGAAGAGGCAGATCCCCAGCCCAGCGCCCCAGCCAGCTGCTGCTTCGCTGCGGAGCCGGCACGCATGCCTACCTCACCTGACGGCCGCATTCCCGGGGAGCCGGCACGGGGCCCGGCGGCGCGCCCAGGGCGCACGGGCGGTAGGATTTCTGCACCTGGCGAAAGAAGCACGGGCGGGTTGCCCAGGGCTGAGCCTGAACCCGAACGGACACCCGGGGAGGCTAGCCTCGGCGCTGCACCCCACCGCAACCCCACGGGATGCTCCACGACTCGCAGCCCAGGCCACGCGGGTGTGTGTGAGAGGGGACCAGCTTGGGGGAAGGGGTATGGGCAATTGACATAATTTTAAACTAATTTTTCGCACCTCTGGGTTGTGGGTGAACTTGGGGGTGGAGGAAGCATGGACCGCAGCCCAGCCGCGCGCTAGCGGAGAGGAAATCCCCGCGGCTGAGGTCTGAGAGAGCCTGATCCCCTTGGCAGAGCTGAGTGAGGGTGAGCAGGCGGTCAAGGTGGACCGCACATAGCTTGGAGGGATAAATGGAACAGTGTTGGTGTTCAGGGACATTTATTATTATTTTTTAAAAAGCATATTGCAGCTGCAGCTTTGAAGTTTGCCGCCTCCTCCCCACCCCCCTACCCTGATCTCGGGTTTTGGGGCGGGGCGCCACTTTTTCAAGCTGCTGTCCAGACCCTTAGCAGCTGGGTGGAGGGGTCTGCAAAGGCTGCAGTGTCTAGTGTTGGGCTGCCTGAAAGGGACATGGGGACTTGAGGGCACTGTGAGTGGAGGAGTGCCCCGAGATCTGGCCTTGGGTGAAGGTGCTCTAACCGCTGTGAGAAGTCGGAGATCCCGCTTGGGGTACACTCCTGTTTTCCTGCCTTGCTACTTAATATTGGGTGACATTTTGCCTGTGCAGGGGTTTCACTGTCATGGAGCTGTGACGCTGGGAGGCAGAGGAACTGTTAGGATGGGCTGGAGAACAGAATTGAGGAAGCTGGAGCTTTTCAGTTTGTGGCAGTGTTAACCCCATCAATTCTGTTCCCTTGGCATACCTGTCCCAGGAGGTCACCATCCATGACCATACGTATGGCTGCCTGGATGATTAGCTTTGCTGGTTGGTGAGCCAAAGCTGGACCAAGACAGGAATGTGTTTGCAGTAAAAGAGCAAACCCCTACTGGCCTCCCTCAGGGGAAGGCTGGGCAGATCTGGCCATTGTGGAATAGTGTTCTGTCATAGCCTGGTATGCTCTTGAGTTTGGAAGCTCTTGTTTTATGGGTTTTCTATTTTGCAGTTGTGTGCCCCTCGGTCACCAGTTTGTTTTTCACAGCTGCATGTGAGCAAGGCAAAGATAACAGCATCTAAAAATAGCCCTGCGGCTGGAGATGCAGCTTGCTTTGACCCCACCATTCCAGGGCTGGGGTCTCCCTTCCCAGTTGCCTGGTGGGAGCCGAACTTGAACTGCCAGATAACCTGAGAGTGGAGCCACGCAGGCTCCAGGCTGAGGTCAAGGCTGGGTGACGGAGTGCTGGTCTGTGTGAAAAGGCAGGATATCTGCCGAGCCTCATCTCTTCCCGTGGGAGACCCAGAGCAACTTGGCTGCAGGATTGGAGGATGGGAATCTGGAAAGGGATCCCTTCCCTGCCCCCACCGTGGACATTTGGGCTTTACATTCCCTCTGAGTAACACAGCACTATACATGGGGCTTCCTACTCTGTGTTTCAGGAGCCAGCAGGCCACTCCCCCCACCTTAAAGGAGTTGGGCTTTGAATGCAGGGGGACCAACGGGTCCAGGCAACACTTAAATCATACTAGCTTCCTAGTGTAGCCAGGGTACCACTCCTTTCTTTTCCGGTGTTCCAGAGGTACTTGGCCTTTCTGAGGACGGGTGCCTTAAGCTAATGGGGCAGGGGCCACATGAAATGGATTCAGGAAAGGGCTGAAGAATTTTCAGTAATGGCAGCAGATAATAGGAAGTCCAGCCCTTCTTCTAGGATTCCTAGATCTTGTGACCCTGTTGGGCCTCTCCCATTATTTATTTTCAAAAGGGTCCATTTCTCTCATGTTCAATTTTCTTTGGTGCAAGGATGGCAGATTCTACCTTTAAATAAAATGGACTCTGTATTCCCAATTTAGTTGAATAATGGGAATTATTTTGCAAGATTTCGCTGGTAATTGCTGAAATTTTTTTTTAAAAAAATCCCTTTACGTACAGCAAAAGAAACAAATGAAAGAGCAAAGGTGTGAGTGCCCAGCGCTGTCTCTGGGTTGGAGGCTGAACCTCTCTGGGTGATTTCTCTCTTTTCTTTTAAAGTAAATGTCGATTTTGAAACTTTACCTTTATTTTCTGTAGGTCATACCTGTAATCCCTGGGAAATATTAAGATATCAATCTTGATCTAGAGGATGAGACCAGACAACAGAACACCTGAGAAATGCATTCTTCTGGTCTCCTAGTAGAGTTTTGCAAATAACAACTGGTACTTCTTAAACACTGCTCTCATATTTTAAGCCCCTGAAGAAACACATGGGATGGATGAATGATTAAACGCACGCAGCCCAGTGGCTCAAAGTGTGAGCAGCCTTCTTTGGCTAGCTTGGAAGAGCTTAGATGTAGAAACTCAGAAGACCAAGAATTGGATTTCAAATTGCCCAAGTTCATCCCACTGGTTTGGATCAACCTGTAACAAATAAGATGTCAATGATCTATCTCTTGGTCTTAGGTTGAAGGTCAGTTTCCTCTTGAAATCAAAACCTGAATTAGCAATTAACTAGGGCCCTATAAAGAACATATCCTTCAAAGAAGGCAACATATAAACCCCAAATCTCAGACAGATAACCCAGCATTCTTGTATAAATAAAGTCTAATCTGTTGTTGGGTTTGCTGTGATAAGCAGCCTAATCTCATCTGTTCTTGTGGCTTTCCCATTCTTTGGAGACTCGAACTCCCTGCTAGGTCCTCTGCCCAAGTGGGCAACAGAAGAAATTGAGATTGTGGAAGTTTGCCCTGAAAGGAACAATTCTTATCTAGTCCATGGTTAGAACTCAATCACATGGCCACTTCTAACTGCCAAGGGCCTAGGAAGAATAGTCTGTGTGCAGTCTGTACATATATTCTCTTGCATTAAGGAACCCCCTCACCCCCTCTACCTCTCCTTTGGAGTGTTGAGTTTGACCAAATTCAATACAGATCTCCATCTTAAAATCAATGGCAATTCCATTCTCTCCTTCCCACCTCAAAGAGATTTGGAAAGGTGTAGAAGCATAAGGCTCTCAGAGGGGCAATCTGGTTCAGCCTCTTTAAGCAAAGTTCCCATCATTAGTCCCATCTTCTAGATAACTTTTCCTGTATCACACAGCTGGTTTAAAACAGGGCTGGAGTAAGAATCTAGATCCACATTTCTTGGCTAACACTCCTTCCACCATGCCATACTGACCCTGCCCTCTTAAGAGAGCAATTATATAGGATATAGTCTCTGAAATCTGGCATCATTTCCTAGTGTGTAGTCACTAAAAGAGCTATTTATATGATTTAAAATCCATGTACAATTCTTCCCAGTTCCTACAATATAATCATTTACAGTCAGGCAAAGAATAACCAGGCATTAATATATGCTCTATGCATATATTAGTTCATTCAATCCTCACAATAATCTTAGAATCAGGAAATGTTATTACTCCCATTTACAGGTGAGGAAATGGAGGCATAAAAGATTGAGTGCCTGGCCAGAGGTTTCCTGGTTAATAAGTGACAGACTGGAAGCTTGATTCTGAGCAGGACAGCTCTGCCTTATTTCACTATGTATCTTCTCTGATCTGTTGGATTTCTTGTCCACCCCTTTCTGGGAGTATATAATTGACATAGACCGTGATACTCAAGATTTAACATTTCTTATCTCCTCTTTTAGTGAGTGACCTTAAACGTGGGTGGCAGGGAGTCATTTGTAAACTTGCTGAACTGGGACTTTGGGCTCCAAGCCTATGAAATTAAAACTAAGTATTGATCTACACAGTTATTGAAGAAGCACAACCCTAAACTTTCAGCTCTAGCAGCCTAGAGAGGCCTGCCTCCTAGGTCCCTCCCTTTCTCCCTCCCTCCTTCCCTCCCTTTCTCCCTTCCTCTCTATCTCCATCCTATCCTACCTCCATCCTTTCACCCATTTTTATCATCATTGTGTATGTAGTAACTGGTAAAATAACTCAAAGTTTGTTTATCTGTGAGAGGTGTCATTGAATGAGAAAAGACTGCTGTGGGGTTCGAAGGTAATGAGTGGACATGGTGGATTGCTACTGTTTGGGATTCTTATGTCTATTGTTGCATGAGAAAGCACCCCAAGCCTTACTGGTTTAAGCAATAGTTGTCCACCTGTTGTTGAATTCTGTAGTCTGGGATGAACTTAGCTAGGCTTTCCTATAGTAGGTCAGATGCCATGTTAACTGAGGACTAGATTCACATGAGATTTGCCCAGGTGACTGTGCTTCTGTCTCCCTTTCTATGCATTTTTAGGGATTACCCCTCTCTACTTAATTCTTCTGCAGGGTAGCTGGATGACATACCCGATAGCTCACTGTCCCTGAGAACATAGTAGCAGAAGCTGCCAGGCCATCTGATTAAGCCCAAGGCTAATTTTGCCATCAGAAAGAAGCAAGTCCCAGGTCCAGGAGAAGGAATTAATTGAGATCATAAATACCAGGGACATGGAAACAGATTGCCACAGGGGTGAAACCTCTGGATTTACAAATTCAAGGCTTCCCAAAGGTCTCACGGAGAGTTTACTGTATATTGCAAAATATGTAAAATAAAATCCATTTGTTTTACCCAATGAAGCAAGACTATTATACATGCTTGGTTCTTTCTCTATTCCCAAACTAATGAACCATTTATACCCTAAAGGAGCACAGAAGCCTGAAGTAAGGAACTGAAGTATGTGACTTCTGTTCTCTTGCCTCCTCTCTTGTAGTGTCTCAAAGGTATCCATCTTAAAAGACACAGCAGGGGCCTAGAGAGGTGGCTTGGAGGTTAAAAGCACTTGCTGCTCTTGTAGAGGACCTAGGTTCAGTTCCCAGCACTCTTATATAGAAAGACTCATAACCAACTGTGACTCTAGCTCCAGAGGACCCAGTGCCCTCTCTGGCTTTTCATGCACCTGCACACCCAGAGTGCACACATATACACACAGAAATTTTTATTCCTTCTCTTTTCATAAAGTGTATTTTGATCATATTCTTTCCCTTCTCCCATATCTTCCCAGATCTTCCACACTTCTCTAGCCACCCAATTTCATGTTTTTTGTTCTCTCTCAAAAGCAAGAAAACAAAAGAAGAAATTAAAACAAGCAAAAAAAAAAAAACCTAGTAAGACGAAACAATAAGTGCATAAAAAAAAACCTAAACGAAAAAACTAAAAGCAGGGAGTCAATTTTGTTTTGAACAACTACTCGTAGGCATGAGCCCTGCCCTAGAGTGTGGTTGATAACCGTAGTGACACTCTCTTGAAGAAAACTGATTTTCCTTTTCCTGGAAGGAATTGATTGCAAATAATTTCTTGGTTTGGGGTGGGATTTTTCTATACACTTCACCATCTTCGTGCTGGGATTCTTGTCTGTTTTGAACTTGTGCAGGTTCTGTGCATGCTATTACAGTGTCTATGAGGTCAGATGTATATCAGCCCATTTGTGTCTGGGAAACACTGTTTTCCTGGAGTCCTCTACCACTGTTGGCTCTCAGTTTTCCTACCAACTCTTTTCCATACATGAGCCTTCTGAGCCTCAATAGGAGGGGTTTGATGCTAATTCCCATATACAGCAAGAAGAAGCTTCTCTGATGAAGGTTGAGTGATGCTCTAAACTGTGGGCATAGCAATATGTCATTTGGAGCTGTTTAATTGCTATGTTCCTTTAGCAAAATAGTAGTTGTAGATGTTCTCATAGTCCCATCACCTATCTAGTCTCAGGCTATTGGCCACTTTCACAGTGAAAGAGATAACAGTACCAACTTTCCAGCAAATTACAGTTTTTGAAAGTTGGGAGTACACCAGTTAAGTGAGACGGTACGACTATTTCTGATCTTTCAGAGCAAATCATGCATTGTGAGGGAACTTGGTATGCACACTGGAAGTCCTTGTTACCTCAAGGGATAGAGCTGCTGTCATGGTTTAATTCATGTGGTCCAATTCAGATTATTTTCCCCAGATTCTGGAGTCACTACAGTCAGTGGAGGTACAAGGCCTACCATCCAATTACCTTCTCTTCATCAAGACTCAAGCACCTGTATCCCAGTTACTCATTCACCAGGTTTGGATGCAGGTAGCTGATGGGTCACAGCTGAGTCCTTTTCTAAGAATTTTCCTGTGCTGAAGAAAGTCACCTCAGTCAAGATCAGGCCTTTCCCAAATGATGACTGCTCAGTACAAATCTATAGAGGCCTGGTCACTCAGTTTAGGACAACTTTGCAGAGCCATGCCACTTCCAAACACTTCCTTGCTT
The DNA here is from genome assembly GCF_004785775.1 of Grammomys surdaster. Lineage (NCBI taxonomy): Eukaryota > Metazoa > Chordata > Mammalia > Rodentia > Muridae > Grammomys > Grammomys surdaster. The sequence continues at coordinate 654,405 of NW_021604589.1, read as the reverse complement.
CCTGGAACACTGGCCCAAAATTTTGTTATGAATATGTCACAACCCAATTTCTTTTTGTGTCTAGTCATGTTTAATTTAGTTTCTTTACACGTATTAACCCAGAGAGCATGTCCCCCATACTAATATCTACAACAGGGAATTTGACTTATGATAGTCTGTGGGCTAAACTATTGCCTGATTGAGGTTGGGCCACTGTAGGCATGTATAGAAGCAAAGTGTATGGCCTGGTACTTCACCAAATGCCTCCATGTAGGGACAAATGACTGGCACTTGGGTGACAACATGAGAAGATGAGCAAAGGTTAAGTCTGGTGCCTCAAGGGTTTTCTTCCTAATTACTCCGTGCCTCACAACTTCTCCCAAAGTTGGGTTGTTGTTGTTGGTAGTGATGGTGGTGGTGGTGGTGTGTGTGTGTGTGTGCGCGCGCATACACACGCGCGCGTGCAAACACTTAAAGAATGGATGATTCATGACATCGATTGTGTAGTTAACAATTGTGCCTAAGCACTTTTCCACCTGATTATTTCTTCCTTTGGGCATGGCACTGGCAATCAAAATTTATCTTTCAAATTAAGGCTATAATTATATTTTGATAAAGATCTATCAATTCAATGAGAATGAAATTTTGAGGGTTGCCAGGATACAGATGATTCTGGGTTATAGAGAAGGGTTTGCATGCAGAATACTAATCGGTGGTTTGGCACTCTTATCTAGACCTTTCCAATAGCATCTGATAATGCAGGCCCATCAAGTACTATTTCTCTGCTATTATTCTAGGATGGTAAAAGTGATGAAAAGATATGAGCAGAGTTTTATGAATGAAAAGATGATTCATTGGTTGTCTCTTGGTCTGCATCACTGGAGTTAAGAAATACAGTAATAATTATGTGACATTACTTCAAAATCTAGGAAGCCAAAGCTTACTGCATTTTCTTGCCTCTTCCTTTATTGTAAACAAAACATAGATGGCTTTGATTTTCTTTGGGAATAGGGACCCATGTTTGCAATGGGATTAACTCCCAGAAAACTAGAAACAGTGGACATTTTTCTGGTGTTATATGATAATTTTCTTTCCCATTTTATTGTCTGATTATTATCAAACAAGTAATCTGTCTGATAATCAATCAACAAATATTAGGGTCTTCAAGTTGCACTTCAAGGTGCCCGAGAAAGTTTCAAATGGATGACAGTGTATGAAAACAATCAATGATAATACAGTATTGTAGTTCTCGGTATAACATTTATTAAAGGAAAAGATGATAATGTGATTTGAATCATATACAAGTTTTATATGCTGCATGAAATTTGATGCACACATCAGAAAGTGTGGTGCATTTCTATTACTCTTAAGTCTCAGCACTCCTTTTTAGTCAGTCTCTCATTGCCTTTGCCAACCCATTATTGAGACTTTTGTCACATAGATTAGATTTTCCTCTTCAAAGTTTCCTAAGTTGAATCACTAGAATGATTTTAAGAAAAGATCTGGCATCTTTGATTCATGGTAGTATTTTTAAAATTAACCCACATTACACTAATTAGCAGTAATTTGGTTTTCTGTTGCAAAGCAATAATCCACTGTAAGATGATAACACAGTTCTGCCAGGTGTAGTGGCACAGTCTTATAGTCCCAGCACTAGAGAAGGTGAAGCAAAATGGCAAAGGGTTTGAGGTCAATCTTGACTATGTAGAAAGTATCAGGCCAGCCTAGGCAACAGGTAAAACCTTGTCTCAATGTCTTCCTCCATCCACTGACCCCACTAAATACATGAATATCTCAGTTTATTTTTTCCTTTCAATTGTAGTGTTTCAAGTTTGAGGCTATTCATAAAATTCATAAGAATATTCATGCATAAATCTATTTTATTGATTTCTAATTTTTCTTGTGTCAATACCTACGAGTGAAATTGCTTAGTACCTGTAAGGTTAAAAAATGAGGCATGATTAGCAAATTTTCTACTGCTTTGCCACATCCTGAACCCTAATAATATCTTGATGAGCAGAAAATCGCAATCTTACAATGTCCAATTCACCAGTATTTTATTTTATGGCTAGATCTTACTAACCCCCATCAGAAAACTCTGCTTCTTTTAAGTTCACACAGGCTTTCTCAGGCATTTTTTCTAGAGATTTTATGGTTCTAGCTTTTATGCTTTGGATTATTGTCCTCTAATTCTTATATATGAAGTGCGTGATGGGTTAAAATTTATCTTTTCCTTATATCTCTATTTGTTCTAAAACCACTTGCTTAGAAAAGTTTTTCCTTCCGTTAAGTTGACTTAACTGCCTTTTTCCAAAATTCACCTGTTTATGTATAGCTCTGCACTGGGACTCTCAATTGAACTGTTCATCTACCCTTCACCAGAACCAAATGGTCTTAATTTGTGAAGATTTATAATAGGTCTTGAAATCAAATGGTACAGATCCATCAATTTCATTTTCTTGCAAAATTATTTTAGTTACTCTATAGCCTATGCATTTCCATAAATCTTTTAGAGTCAGCTTGTCAATTTCTTTAAAAAAAATAAATAAAAACTTGCTGGCACAAGACCTGTACAAGCTCAAGCTAGACAAAATTCTCGCTCAGGAGAGACAGACAACAAAGTTCTACTGCCAGCTGAGGAGCTACTGGCAATTAATGGCTGTTTGGAGTGGGAGACTCAATTTTCTTTAAGGGTATGGCCCCTGGTAGACTCCACACTGAGTATGCTCGAGGGTACACATCACACTCAAAAATATTTGCATAGTATAAATTGGACTTGAATTTTTTTTAAGAGTACATAAAGTTGGGTGAATAGGTAGATAGAGTGGATCTGGGAGCACTTTGAGGGTGGTGACTATGAATTCTCAAAGAATTAATAAAATATATATCTTAAGAAGCCATGATGGAATTTTTGACTGGCATTGTTCTGGGTCACTCAAATCCATTGAGTTTGGGATAAATGAATATCTATAACGGTGTTATCCTTTCAATACCTGAAAGGGGTATGTTATTTATTATATAGTTCTTCTTTAATTTATCTTATCAATGATGGTAGTTTTTAGTTTAGAAAACTTATACACATTTTGTAAGATTTATCTCTATATATTTGATTATTCTGTTACTATAAATTATATTCTCCTTTATGTCATTTTCTAATTTTTAATTACACACACACACACACACACACACACACACACACACACACACATCTTTTTTGGGAGGAGACCAGGTCTAGAACTTGCAATGTAGAACATACTGGCCTTGAACTTGCAGTTATTTCCCTGCCTTTACTTTCAAGTGCTGATATTATAGGTATGTGTCACCACCACACCTAGCTATTAAATTCTTATTTATTGATCTTATATCGCATACAAGATGATACATTTCTGAATTCACTTTTTAATTGTAGCAGTATTCTGTAGATTTTGTAGGGATTTTTACTTATAGTGTCTGAATAATAATGCCTTTCTTTTCTATTTTTGCTCCATGTTTTCTTACAGTGATGAGAGTAGATGTTTTGAATTCTTCTCCAGCTTAGAAAAAAGCACTCAGTGTTTTGTCATCAAGTATAATATATAAGCTGCAGTAATTTTGAAAATGACCTTCATCAGGTTTTGATATTAGAGTTATAAAGATTTTGTATATTTTGTTAGCAAGCATTTGTTCCTCTTCTAGTCACTAAAAGAGTTATTGTGAGTTGATATCATTACTTCCTTAAATATTTGGATACTGTTTCCTGTGTCCTGCCATCTGGACTTAGAAATTTCTTTATAGAAAGACTTTTGGTCAATAATCCAATCTCTTTATAAAATATAGGACTGTTCATATTTTCTATTTCTCCTGTGTCCTTGCTAAATTCTGACAGGATTCTCATAAAAGTTATTGAATGCATTAATGCTATAGATCAGTGTATGCACAGACCACAGGTATCACTTGAAGTGGAGCAGTGCTGAGAGGAGACTTGGATAAATAAGGAAGCAAGTCCTGGGGTGGGAAGAATACATTAAGAAAAGGCTTGCAAGTGGTTTCTCCTGCACAACTGTTTGTGATGGGAATGATTTAGAGTGATGGGCTGATTGAAAGGAGAGAGTAAAACTAATACTTTTTTTTCAGCAATGGTGAAGTATATATTGGTAAACACTACTTGAAAGAAGTTGGAGAAAGACTGGCACTAAAACAGAATAGAACTTCAAGTTTTCTAAGGAGAAAGGCCTCTGAGCATTTATTTCTCTGTAGACAACATGGTCTTACGTACCTAGTATGTACTTCTGACACGTAGTTATTATTTTCTCTGTTTTATATTCATCACATGACCTAGATTTCAAGTTATTCCAGGGGAAGATTCCAACATTTATTCATACTAAAGTTCAGTGCTAAGCATGTGCTAGACAGTTAATAGTGCATGAATGAAACACAGCTGAAAATTTGATTAAACAAATACCTGAATGAATGAATGAGCGAATGAGCAGGCAGAATGAAAAATGGTATGGATTAAACTAGGGAACACTAGAGTAGATATTTACAAATAAGAATGTTTTAATACAATAAAAATTCTGTTTCTTCCTTGGTGTAAGCCTGAAATATTCAGCCTCTAAGAATAGTAGTAAAGAGAGGACCAAGGCTCCTGGGAGGATTTGAATGGTGAAGGCCAGAAGTGGTGAACATCTCTGATGTTCAAAGCCATCATCTAGCACACAGTTCTGGTCCCAGGTGAAGCTACAAAAGCAATCAACCCATGGACATCTAGTAGAGCTAAGGACAATTAGAAAGGGGTAAATGGAGCCCCCCAAAGTGTAACTGCTCAGTCTGGGAGAAACCCAAGCCTTGAAGAACTTAGAGGTGTCACAGATGACCCTGTCCTACCCCTACCCCTACTACTGATCTCTTTGCCACTAGAGCTTGATCTCTTTGGCCTGTCTTTCAGACCTTGCTATCTATCCCTCTGAGGCTCACTTCTTGCTAATGAACTCTTAGAAGCCATCTTCTCCAGAAGAAACTGAGAGCAGAACAGAGCACTAATAGACTCTGCCAGCAGTTCCCTGCTAGCTCCAGCCAGAAGCACAAATGAAGAGAGGCACAATGTGGGTCAGGGCAGGGAGTTTTGATGATGAACCTCCCAGGAGTCAGCAAAGCAGCCCTGCTCTGGGAGGCATCTGCACTAAGCTCCTGCCAGCTGCTGAAAGACAGCTCCACAGTCTCTGTGATCTGGAGTTTCCTGTTCAAGATCAAAGTGGCTGCCTCTGCAGGGCCCACAACTGCACAGTGAGAGCTCAGTGGCCTCAGAAAATGCTGCTGGGCATCTCATGTCTATCCTAGGGTGTCAAAGCAAGCAAAGCAGCCAGGGTATAGGTATATTCTGGATTTTAGAGCAGGGTAAGGATCAGAGATAATGAAGGCCAAGCTTGTGGGATGGTGAAGCTGGAAACAGTGAGTTCTCAGAGGTGTTAGTAGTGATGATGATCGTGGAACTGGACAAAATGGTACCTTCTCATTATTTTTAAGTTTGGGGAGACAATAGAGAAAGCCTACTTTTTTCTCTTGGAGGCTACATCCCCCAGCAAGGCCTTGGCTAGTCTAGTCTTCTAGTTCCTTAGCATCAATCAGTGGTTAAGTTTGGGATTTTTAATCTTTAACTGCACAGTTAAGGCCGGGTGTGGTGGCACATACCCATAATCTCAGCACTTGTGCGAGTAAGGCAAGAGGATAGAGAGTTCTGTGTCATCCCAGACCATAAAGCAAATTCAAGGCTAGCATAGGAAACTTAGAAAGAATATTTGTCAACCCTTCCTCCTTCTCCTCTTCCTCCTCCTCCTCCAAACAAACAAACAAACAAACAAACTTGCATCTTAAAAGTACAGTTAGAGTAAAATCAAGAATAGAAATAAAGTGGCCAAATTTTCAGAAAATTTGCCATGGGGGAAACGAGAATTGAACAGGCTAGAAGAAGTAGTGAGAAGAAAAATAAAGGAAGTGATTAGCACTCAGAAGTGAGAGGGGAACTCTTTTTCTAATGCCTCTCCTAACCCTGTTCCTGAAGTATAGTTTTGCTGTTCTTCAAAGCTTGATCCTACTTAGAGGCTATGGTCTGTCAAACCTCTTAGATTAAAATTCTCTTATATCTAATTCTCCCCCAGCTCAGCCCTTCTCTAGGTCAGACACCTGCTCAAGTGTCATCTTATGGAATACCTACATAGGTTGGGTTCTTCAGAAGTACCCCTCTAAGACAATTCCTCAAAATCTAGTAGTTCCTTTGAGAGGCAAACCTAGGAGAGTCAAGTAAGAGACAGGGGAAGTAAGGTTCAGGGAAAAGGGATCTGATAGAGAGGCATGCTATCCAGCAGTCACCACATGGGCAACTGGTGTTCAGGCCTAACACAGATCTTAGAGGACAGTGTAGCATGTGCTTCAGAGTTACTCATAACTTCTGAGGACATTGCTATCTGTTCAAATAGTGCTTCCAGGGGCAGTAGATGTATCTGGTTTACTCTGCTTATAGGCCAAGTGTTCTTCCATTGCCACAGCAGGGACAAAATCACTTTCAGATAGAACATTTCACAAAGTTGCAGAAGGCTTTGGAGTGTTGCAGTGAATGCAGAGGGAATGTCAGCAAGATGCTGAGCACCTGCTATGCCACCCTCTCCAAAATAGCAGCCCCATCACCCTTGCTCCTCTCGCCCTACTCTCTGCTCCCTCACAGAACTTCTACCACTGACATAACATCTGTATGTTTGTCACCATCTGTCTCTTGTGCTATACAGAAAGCTCCAGGGAGAGAGAACCTCATATATCTTTCAGCGCCTCAGACAGGGTGGTGAATGTTCAGGAAGGATTACATATACAAGTGAATATTCAGAGAAAGATGGGGATGTGTTGCCATCACTTTTATCCTAAGCATGTGTAACTGTAAGAGAAGGGAACATAAATAAGTTGCAGGGACATAGATAAGCATGGCACAATGAGAGGGCATGGCTGCTGCTTGAACGCAAGTAGATAAAGAGAATAAGAGGTCACTGCAGTTTCTTGGTCTAATTTTTCTGGGGACTCGGGGATTTTGTTTTTGCTGTGGACATAATAGCTATTACTTTTGCTCCATCTACCAAATGGAAACAGCAACAACACAGCAGGAGTGTCTTCACAGATTGGGAAATGTGATAGCAAAGCCAAAGACTGGAAGGCAAGAAATGTGCAAAGGACAGAGAAAGGAAGGGAAGAGAGAATTCGGGTCAAGGAGGCAAGAAGCCAAGGGCAGGCCTCACAGACTCGAAGAATTGAATATGCCACCGAAGTGTTAATTTTTTTTTTTTTTGAGATGAACTTTTGGGGGTTGAGCAACTAAATGTATCTGACTCAGAACTTTACTTGTAAAGCATAAGGTTCTGTTGATTCAGGCCTTGAGGTGTGTGCTCCAGACCACTGGTTTGAATTTACCCCAAGAGGAAGGATGTTCTGGAGTTCAAGAAGTCCCTAAACAGGCAGCTTCCTTAGTTCACCTCAGTGGTTCCTACTCTCTACAGCAGCAGTTCTCAACCTGTGGGTCGCCATCCCCATGGGGTCGCATATCGGATATCCTGCATATCAGCTATTTACATCAGGATTCCAAACAGTAGCAAAACTCCAGTTAGGAAGTGACAACAAAAAATAATTTTATGGTTGGGGGGGGGGTCACCACAACATGGGGAACTGTATTAAAGGGTTACAGCTTTAGGAAGGTTGAGAACCAGTGGTTTGGTATACTTTCAGAAAATCTCACCACAAAGGACACTGACATTGCTAGATGGACTTCAGCCTGTAGTCACTGTGCATCAAGACTTGAGAGGTGAGGTGACACAATAGTGAGTGATTGGGAACCTGGACACATCTGTGTGCCGCTTGTTGTGGGTGACCTTTGTTCTGAAAACGACAGACCTTTTCTCCGAATGAACAAAAGGAAACTAGATGTTCTACTCACCAAATCTCCTGGCTTTACAGTTTTGAAAAGAAAGCTTAAAAACCCAGAAATATAGTCAAAATTCATTCTTAAATAAATGAAATTTCCAAGTAATATTAGGTCTCAGATGCCTTCTCGCCAATATCCTTAACTCTTCATGTAAACATCCTTGTGCTGATGCTTAATTCCCTGAAAAAATAACAGGAGAATCTCCCCAACAATCTGTCTCATGTCTACACAAGATTAAATTGTCATTTTAAGTGCAATCCACTGGTAACAATATGAAACAGCCAGTTAAGAGAGGTGGTGTATAGTTTGTGTGAATGTTGAAATAATGGTTCTCATTTCTTAACAGGGTTTACTACATTATATAGCTGCCATTATAATGCAAAAACCATTTGAAATTCTATCAAAAATGCTTATTGCTTAGGTTGATCTGTTGTTAGAACAAATAATATGACCCTACAGGTGTCTTGGACTATTGTATGACCTTAAAACTGAGCTCCAGGTTGGTATTACTGACTCCTTTGATTTGGTTTGCAGGTTGGCATCTGTATATATCTTGTTTGTTTGTTTATCTATTTATTTATTTAGCATGTGTGTAAACATGCCACTACATACATGTGTAAGTTAGAGGGGAACTTCTGGCTATTGGTTCTTTACTTCCTTCTCTGGGGTCCTGAGGACTGAACTCAGGTAATCTATCTTGGTGGCAAGCATTTTTTTTTTTTTTTGCTTGTTGAGCCACATTACCTTTATTTCTAACATTTATTGGTAATGATACATGGGCCAGAGGCTACAAAAACAAATGAGCAAAAAAGTAATTGCTTCCTCTTCGGGGCTAATTGCAACCCATTCCTTTTCTAATTCTGGTATTTTCTCACATTGGCCTGGCTTTAATGTCTCTGAGTTGTAGAAGCTCTGCAGAGAAAGTTGGTATCCAGAGCTAGAAGGTATTGAGATGGCACTAGTGTATGTGGTTTGGACAAGTTGCTCTGAGAATTCTGGGCAAGCAGTTCAACATAGACCACATACGCTCCCATGTTCCCATGTAGGTCCTCTTCAGGGATTCCAGGATCTATGCATTGGCCCATAAGACAAGTCGAGTTCAGTATTTTACTGAATAGGTCAGCTTTCATTTGATAGTGTAAGAGGCTGACTTGAACAAACCATATGTTATAACAGAGTTACTCTGCCAGCAGACTCCTCAAGACAATATAGAGGTGGAGTTTGGAAAGCAAAAGTCAGTACTTAGCAGAATAGCAGCATCAAGACAGAACCCAAGTTGGTAATCTATAGATTCCCAGATTGGCTGGCTAGTCTGCTACTGCCAGTGTACAAAGGATCCTTTTCTCTTTGCATCCTCATCAACATTTATTGTCAGTTATTTTATTCATAACAGCTATTTGGACTAGGGGGGGATGGAATCTCAATTTAGTTTTGGTTTGCATTTCCCTGATGGCTAAATAGGTTGGCTATTGTTTTCATGTACTTATTGACTGTAAGTATATCTTTACCTGAAAAGTGTCTGTTCATTTCATTTGCCCATTTGTTGATTGAGCTATTTGTTCTTTTGTATCTAATTTTTGAGTTCTCCATATACTCTTGGTATTCATCTCCTGTCAGATGAAAGGAAAGGAGTACTTTTCTTCTATTCTGTAGGCTAACTCTACTAAGCCCTACTAGCTGTCTTCCTTTGTTGTGTAGAAGATTGTTAATTTGATGTTATGATTTGAACATGAAATGCCCTTTATAGACTCCTTTTTTGAAAGCTTGATTCCAGGCTGATGGCACTATTTGAGGAGGTAGTGGGGACTTAAGGAGATGAGGCCTAGCTGGAGGAACTGGGCCACTGAAAGCATATTCATGAGGATTGATTGTACCCTCATCACTGTCAGTCTCTGCTCTGATTCCCAGCTGCCATGTGTTGAGCAATTCTTCTACCACATTGTCTATTGTCATGATGCTCTGACAAACCATACTGAGAGAAACAACAGTCTGTTCCCTATGGTCTGAAATAATGAACTAAAATAAATAGTTTCCCATTTAAGTTGTCTTTTTCCCAAGTGTTTATCACAGTGAGAGTAAGTCAACCATAAATGCAATGTGATATGTTTACTTATGTATATATTTTGAGACAAGGTTTCATGTATCCAAAATTGGCTTTAAACTGGCTGTGTGGCTGATGATGACTTTGAACTTCTGATCCTCCTGCCTCCATGCCACAAGTTCTGATTTATACCATTCTGGGGATTGAACCTAAGACTTTTATTATATGCTGAGACAATACTCTATCAACTGAGCTACATTTGTTAGTTCATGCTATTACTTCTCAATTTACTAGAATCCTGTTCAGAAAATCATTGCTTATGTCTATATGTTGAAAATGTCCTCCTGTGGCAATTTCAAAGCTTAAGGTTTTACATTTATGTATTTTGCATATTTTATGTTGGTTTGGTACAGGGTGAGAGATGCAGATTTTGGTACAGAGTAAGAGAAAATTTCAGTCTTCTATTTGTTGAGATCCAGTTTCCCCAGCACCACTTTGTTAAGACAGTTGTCTTCTCTCAAATGGATGTTTTTGACACCTTTGTCAAGAGTCAGATGGTTATAGGTGCATACGTTTCTCAGTCCTGTATTCTATTTTATTGGTGTATGTTTCTGGTTTTGTACAAATATGCTACTGTTTTGTTACTCTGAAGCTGTAGTGTAGCTAGAAATCAGTTATTTTTATCCATCTAGCATTGTTCTTTTTGCTCAGGATTTCTTTGGTTATTCAGGGTCTTCTCTGCTTTCACGGGATTCTAAGGTTCTTTCTAGTTCTATGTAAGATGTCATTTTGATGGAGACTGCTCAGTCTGCCAATTATTTTTTGCACTATTGCTAGTAACAATATTAATTTTGTGATTCATGAAAAGAGGAAATCTTTTCATCTTCTGATATCTTCGGTTTCTTTCTTTAGTGTTTTACAACTTTCCCTGTAGAAATGTTTTACCTACTCGGGTAGGGTTATTTTCAGGTGTTTTACTATTTTGAAACTATTGTGAGTGGGAATAGTTTCTGATTTCTTTTTTTAGTGCGTTCATTATTGGTATATTAAAATGTTGGGGGTTTTGTTTGTTTTGTTTTTTATTCCTGTTCTGTTGCTGAATTTGTTTATTTTGTATAGAAGTCTGTGGTAGAAGGATGACTGATAGTGAGAGCCTAAGGCAATGTGGGTTTTATTCATGTATTTACCAAGTGGTATTATCTCTCTCCTAAGTAGAATTGTAATTATCCCCTCTGTGCTTCATACAACTACTGGCCTATTCACAGTGGAATGGCCCTGGGACTCTTACCAACAGATTCTCCTTACATTTCATATTAATTCAGGCCAAGAGATTGTCCATATTCAAATATTTCTTTTTACCAGAAAATGGAATTTTCATATAGTTCAACCTAATGCCTTAGCATATTTTGATCTCTCCCAGCATCTGTTCTCCACTCTGTTAATCCTATCTATCCATCATCCTCTCCCCAAGCCACAACGGCATTTCATCCCTGTACTCCTGGAATCAGAAAGCATTTATCTTGAACCAATATAGAACTCAGTGTCTCTTCAATGTGAACACTTGATCCTACCTTGGATAATCATCTAATTTGCCTAATCTGACTACCAGGCTATGAACTCCTCGAGAGCACCACTGCTGGTGTCCTTTTCTTCTCAAAGCCCTTCTGTAGTCCTTTATAATGGATAAAATGCTTTCTTTCCTAGATCTGAGTATGGTAGATACTCGAGTCAGTTTTCTACTATAATTTATTTCTCTCCTCCCTTCATCTTGACCCATCTCCATAGCAAATTACCCAATAAAAGAAACATAATAGAAATATCTTGAACCTTAGAAGAAAATTTAGGGCATCATTTATTTATTTTGAAAGATTGCTGAAGTTTGGAGTCTTCATCTGCTTACTCAAGAGCAATAAAGTTGAAACATGAATTTGCCAATATCTATCTCTTTTGACCCACAGAAGGGGCAATTTCACATCATTCAAACCAGACTCTTGTTATTTTGATTCATGCACAGTTACAAATGGGTGAAGTTGTCTGATCCCTGTGTGTGATCCACTCACTGAGTCTATGGTCATGAAGTTCCCATGGAGGCTCCTTGTAGCTTCTGATGATCCTGTGGCCTTTGGTAGATTCTGCAATAGTTTGTGGAGTTTTCATTAGAAGCTCTGGATTCAAAAAAGGCTGGTTCATTTCCCCTTTCCCTACAGGTACCAACATATGTGTTTGATCTCTGGGATAAATGCCAAGACCTCCAGGCTTGAGTTTTCAAATTTCTGGAGATCAAAAGCTCTCCTCACCACCACAGAGGTTTCTCTGTACTGTCTCTCAACAAAGCCTGCCCAGCTCCTTTGAGGGCCAGTATTGGGAGTTCACAGGAGATGAGAAAGGAAGCACAGGAGCTCTCCATTTCCTAAACTGCCAGCATGTAGAGGAGATGAGTATGAAGGGGAAAGGCTGGGAGGTTTTTCTCAAGTGAATTATGAATTAAAAATGTAGGAACTTTCAATGTAGTTTTAGTTATTTATGAACCAGATACACCTGAATGGGTAGCTGGGAGTCTCTCAGAATTTTCTCATTTGTGACCCAAAGAAACACAGAAGACCTTAGTGCTATTGTACTAAGCCCCTTCAGCCATTTCCTGTGACTTTCAAACAGAGTATCTTTTACTCTGTAATACTAGTAGAAAATACCCCAAAGACACAAGGTGGAGGAAGAAATCTAAAACCAAATTCACTTCTCTTACTGCAGTCATTTTGCAGCTTTTGAAGTAAGTAATTATGGCATTGTCATTAGGAATCAAGATTTTCAGCATAAGAGAAAAAGAGATCAATTATAAAAATCAAGGAAGTTAAATTAAAACCTATAATCTTACATTTCAATTGGAAGTGGCAGTTTAAATTTGACTTACTTTCACCTTCTGAAAATGTGTGTTTTCAATTTCTAAAGAAGCCTAGAATTGAAAATACCACAAAAGACAATACCCATGGAGTGCAAAGGTGGTTCCATCTCAGAGAAGCCAGGTCTAAGTGCAGGTCTAGGGCAACAAATGTATAAGATGTGTTGAGGAGTCCTCTCTTGCTATCCCAGCAGATTTAGCAAGACACAGACTGATTCAAAAAAGAAGCCATCTTCTCTAACACTGGGTTAAACATGGATTCAGTAATTCCCATTCATCAGGCCATGACCGAACTATTACAAACATCTAAGCTCCTTTGAAAATCTATCATTTGGCCGGCACACTCATGTCGTCATAGTTTCCTTGTTGCCCCAACAAAATGTCCCAAGTCTCTTCTACTTATAGAGATACCGCTTAGTAAGCAGTAATTCTAATTAAGTGTAGTGAATGTGGTATGTGAGGCCTTTTGTATTTAATTTTTTCTAGCATCAATGATGATCTCTAAAATTTAAGAAACTAACCTACATGTAGTAGAAGTGAACATATATTAATATTAGAACATATAAATGAGAATCAATTGTGTGATTCTCATTAACTACCTTATTGCTTCACAGCCTAGCTAAAATGTCCAAGAGGGCATCTGTCCAAGAGGACCGAAGACTTTCTATGTACCATATTGGAAAACAAGACCCTTTTTATGTATACAGTATTTTCTAAACAGGAAGATGATTTTCATAATTTCTCCCCATTTCAGCACTATTTCATTCCAGTCTATCTTATTCCATTATTCTAACATTTTCAGCTCCTTAAAAGTATGGTTTACATCCAAATGGCCTCTCTTACAGTGATAGTGCTTTGTGAAAACCAAATTATTTCCACTAGTATTGTTGAGCCCAAAATGGTACATGTTGACAAGAACAAATAAGAATTGTCACCTATTACAGCCTGTGGATATGATAGTTGAAGCTGTTTTCTGTTTCTGATGTTTTAAAAAGGATACAGCTTCTATCTATCTATCTATCTATCTATCTATCTATCTATCTATCTCTACCTACCTACCTATGCATACCTATTATCTATGTACCTGCCTACGTGTGTACCAACCTATCTCTCTTTCTCTCTATATATGTACCTGCACATTTATCTAGAATGTATATATGTATGTATGTATTCATGTACGTATATATCTGCATCTATCTATGTATCTATGTATCTAACTATCATCAATTTAATATGTAATTTTAAGGTTCCAGTCTTCTCTCTACCCTGTGATTAGGGAGTTAAACCCTAGAGTAAACTATACTTTAACAGCCTCTATTGCAGACTGTGGTTAAAGGAGAGCATTGTTCATGCTAAAGACAATAAAATTTCCAGTCCAGTGCAAGGCACATTCCACAACCAATGGAGAATAGGGTCCAGATAAAACTTTTTAAAAAAGATGTTCACTTCAATATGTTTTATGTATTGGAACTAATCTCATGTTCAGTGCTGAGAACACAAATAAACTATGGTATATTCATATGGCAGAACATAATGTAGCTATTGACAAATATTGGTTTTGGATACACACACACACACACACACACACACACACACACGCACACGCAAAACAGTAACCAAAGCAACATCTCTGTGTTCCTTGATTCTTGACCCAGAAGTTTGCAAAAGTAGTTGCTGGATAAAAATAGGTGGGTATGAATGAATTTTTGGACTCCTTAGGTTACTAGGCATGTCAATTTTGTATGGCAAAGTTTCCTCTTTGGAATCCTAGATATACTACTACATGTAAGCCAGTTCTGTCTATAGAGTCTAAAACACCTTTAGGCCAACTTACTTCATTATTTTTAACCCATCTGGGAATCTCCCCTCTCTACCCATTTTTTCAAACCTCTTATTGTAGTGTAGCCTGTCCCCTCTCTAGAATCTCATGGATATGAATTCTTCCTTTGTATCTATCTAAATTTCTTCCATTGTGATTTGGTAAATGAATAAAACCCATATCTGGTACAAAACACCATTTTGTACCAGCTATCTGTGTCTATTTCATTTCACTGCGAAACCCACAGGGAGTCATTAACAAGCAACAACAGCAACCACACACCACTCCACTAAACATTTATTTGGGACAATGTGTGACATTGCCAGGGTTATTGAGAAATGTTGTTTAAGGTACATGAGCATGGCTAGGTAGCTAAGGAAGTCTATGAGGAAAATGGAGGGGAGAGAAACAATAATTAATGCTTAGACGCAAAGAAGGCAGCCTGGGGTGAGAGGGCTATTTTTGGTGACAAGCCTTATAGGATGGGTAGAGTGTATGTGGTAAAAGCATTGCACATCCACAAACAAATTAGGGTAACCAAACTAAGTCCATCTGCTACTCTAAGTAATCCTCTTCTGGGTTGTTTGATATGAAATCAGATTACAGAAAGAGCACAATACAGGAAATGAAAAGTGTTCAGATTGTTCACACCCTAAGCACCTGCATGTAATCCAGATTTGTACCTTCCAGAGTAGTTTGTTTTTTTCTGATATGTTTTTCACTAATATCAACATTCTATTGTTGCATGTATACTCTAAGCTTCACTAAAGCTCTTGTTTCTTGTAAGTGCACAGGGCTATCTATGGTAGCCATGGTATCCTTATAGAGCTCTTGGCAAGGGTACCGTTGAGGTTACCCTAGGATCTATAAGGCAACAGGTTAAAATTTGGTTTCTGTGGCTGTTCATCACAGGGACTTCAGCCTAGGTTCAAATGCTTCTGGAATCCTAATATAAAGAGAGCTAATTTCATAGAAAAGTGGGGGCAATAGAGCATTTTCTCTGAGAGACACCAAAGAAAAGTGACAGGTTGCAAATAATGACCAAATGTAGTGGACACAGAAGCCATCCAGGAAAGTCCATGAGTACAAGATCAGGAGGTTTTTAACTTTATCATCATCATCATCATCATCATCATCATCATCATTCTTTCTCTGTCAAAACTAAGGTCTGTGAATTTGGGTCATTATCTTTGGTCTTTGGTTTCCTTATCAACATTTGATAGGAGTGACCTAAAGCATGAATTTTATAGTGTATTGACTGCTGTCAGAGTAAGATGTGCTTTTAGTTCACAACCAAGCACATTTGTGCATGCATGCCTAGCAGAAACACAAACAATAGCTCCAGAGAACAATACAGTACACTTGGGCAGTTCTATTCTACTCTATTCTATTTCATTGTTTTCAAAAATGCTAGTCTTGACCTGCTGAATGGGTTTTGCAATCCACTAATGGGTCATGCCCTGTAATTTGAAAAAAAAAAATAAAAGAAGAACACTGTAATTTCCGAGGTCCTTTCCAGAAGTAGAATCCAATGATTCTGTTCCATGCTTACAGGAAGTTTCTGAGAACAATAGCTGGTCTGTGACAGATGCCAATATGCTTATATAGTGGAGGAAGTGTATGGTGTAGAATAAGGCAGGCAAGTAACCTGAAGTCATTATGAACCACTCCTGAGGAGAAGAGAGTGCTGTACCTTTCAGGGCAACTATGAAAGGATCTTTAAGTTATATCTAAGTGCTGCCCTGGTCAACAGACTTAAGAGATGGGAGTGTCAGACCTGTGAGAGAGGTGCCAGGTTCCTTGGTTATGGACAAACTTCTGTTTCTAGCATACGAGACTTGTTTTGCCATCATCTTCATTTATAAGACGATAAATGAAGATTATTTATTTATTCTCTACTAAGAGTACAGAAGTTAGTTTTCTTTCATTTGGTTTTTGTGTGAATTTACGATATATATGGAAGTGTATGCATGCACACATTCCTGTGTATGAGTTTGTATACTTTCATGCCATGTTGTGCATTTGGAGATCAGAGAACAACTTCTGGTATGACTGTTCACCTTCTAACTTATTTGAGACAATGTCTTTTTATTGTTCTCCACTGTGTATGCCAATCTTGAAGGAACACTGAGATTACAGTCCTATACTACCACGTCCAGCTTTACATGTGTTCTGCACATTTGAACGAAGATTCTTACACTCACATGGAAGTGCTTTTACATATGAGACTTCTCAAGAAACTTAGACATCTCTATACTTTCTTCTTTTAAACTTTGGTCTTTGTCTGTTCCTATCGTAGGAAAAGAAAGCCATTTTTGATTCATCAGTGACAGGTCAATGCAACATCATTTTGTTAGAGCCTCAGAACCATGCTGTGAGTGTTCTATGATCCCATTTTTCTGGGTTATGGGACCAAGATCAAATAGTTCCATGATTTTTTTCTGGATCTCACTCGTGTGGTTAAGCCCTATTTTTATCACAGGGAAACCAAGTTCTTTCCACCAGCCTTCTCTGCCATCACCTTACTACAGAATTATTCAAGGCAGGTAGAAAGCAAAAGCATCAAGCAGAGCAGGACTAAGCCCAGAGATGGAAACTCCTTAATCACTCAGATGGGAAGATAGGGATGTGGATATTAGGAATGTTCAATGGCTTCCACAAAGCCATGTAGTTGCAGAACTACAACCACAATGCAGAGACCTAGTGGTCTTTCCAAAGAATATCTGCATCAAAAATTAAATAAAACAAAACAGCAGTGACAGTAATGACTAGTCTTCCCACCATGAAGCCTTTTTTGATATAGAAGTTGAGAAAAAAATCGTTATGTTCTTTTAGCATTCTATTCTGTAGAAGTTGGGTTATTTTAAAGAGCTGGAACTTGTTAGGAAACCACTCATCTTTCTGATGTTGAGATGCCTATGTTAGATAATTTGTCCAGAGTTGGGAGCAGGTTTAAATGACTATGGATCTACAGGGAGCAAAATCCCAATAGGACAGTTTCAAGAAACCCAACTCCAGTTGGCAGGCCCTTATAGTTCTTGCTGTTCCCGTATTCTGCCCTCCTCTCTTCTCCAAGTTGTCAAGCAGAATGGACAAAGAGCTGGTTGCCAAAGAAAGAAAAGCAGGTGGGGATGAATGGTATTTCTTGGTGAACTCCCCACTCTGTCTTCCCAGCAGCTCTGAGGACTCTAGAGGCAGTTCCAGACGGACTACATTTTCATTTTGCTCACCAAGCTGTTGGCAGCTGTGGACTGGCTTCAGCATAGCAGGGAAGTGGGAGCAATCTGGCTGTGTATCTGCAACACCAACTATTTCAGACGCTTCCTAATATACTAATGTGTGATACTCCTCACTGCTTTCTATCACAGGCTGTCAGAATGGATGGTTTGTGTAGGCACGACTTTCTGTCTGAAAAGTTATTATGTGATGGGGGTAGGGATAATCAGCAAAGGGACAGGAAGGAAATTAACAAAGGTGTTTGTAGGTAAATGTTTCCTGTAGGCACACTCTAAGAATGTGTTCTTAGAATTTTCCTTCCCTACCTTGAAGGGGTAAAAATTCCATTTCCAAGTAACTTGGCAAATTTTGCTGATTTTTTTTTTTTACAATCACACACAGAATTCTAACTTTAATTTCAGCTGTCTTCTTCCCCCATTCCTCATTCAATTTTGAAGAACCTGGCAGAGGAAGAGGGAAAAGTTGGGATTAACCTGTGGTAGAGTAGTAAATCTTTCTAGGACAGGAGTATTGTGGTTAATATTTAATATTAATGGGGTTTCTACCCCACTATGGATCATTTTGTTCTCAGATAAAAGACACAAAACATTTATATTTAAAATAAGCCTTAATCAGCACTAGAGCTGGGCAGATACCTACCCTCTAAGTAGCTACTTTCCTATCAATAACCCTGAGATATGGTTTGCCATGTTTTCCCTGGGATGCTCTTACTCTTAATGGCCAGCCCTCACGGCCAGTTCTCAAGAGTCCTTACCACTTAGCATCTTTCCCTCTCTCTCCACTCTCTTCTCCCTCTTCTCCCTCATGGCCTTGCCTCAGACCCCAAGCTTGGGAACCAAAACTCCACCTGCCTACCTCTCTTCTGCCCAGCTATAAGCTGTAGGCATTTTTATTCAACCAATAGTTTTAAATTAAGGAGCAAGGTTACATAGCATCACTTGGTGTACATGAGGATCTCCATGTCCTCAGAGGCAGTCAGACTCTGGGAGCCAGTATTTACTATTACAATACATAGCAAAAGACCAAACCTTTTTTTGGGGGGGGGATTTTATTCATATGAGGTTTTTTTTTTGTCTAAATGTAAACTCTGAGCACCATTTGCATGTCTAGTTCCCATGAAGGTCAGAAAATGGTATCAGATTTCCCAACACTGGAGTTACAGATGACTGTAAGCCACCATGATTGAAGGTGCTGGAAATCAAACCCTGGTCATCTGGAAGAACACTCAGTGCTCTTAACTGCTGAGCCATCCCTCCAGCGCCAAGAATAAGCATTTTATTATCTGTTCATAGATTATAATTTAAGGTAGCAAGAACTTCATAAAGCTAGCCAGGAAAGCTGGATAATGGTAGTTGCAGAGAATTTGGGCAAGGTTAAGTGTGTCTTCCATCTTTACTCCTTTCTAATACTTCCTAAAAGCAAACCACCTAGGAAGAAGTCTAAGAGCTCCTTGCACCCCCTCATCTATTCTCACCTCCTCTGGTATTTGATAAAGGGTCTCATATGATAGCCTAGGTTCACCTGGAACTCATTATGTAGGCAGGCTAATGTAAAACTCACAGTCAGACCATTTCTGAGAACCCCAATAAATGACTATATCCATGCAATTGATACATCACCATTAATCAAGATGTAGACAGTCTCATTATCTTTGGGATGTGAGAAGAAAATGAACTCAGATGAGTCTTTAAAGACTCCACTGCCCTACAGACATGATGGTTTGCGTTTTTTTTTTTCTTTTAGCAGTTCAGTTTTCTGGTATCTGTTTGTAGTGCTACTTGTCTATTTGGAATGTATAAATCTCTACCAACTTCCTCTAGTAGTCACTTTCTAGAACATTCTCTCGGTTCTTGGTTACACATAGTTCTGTGGAAGACATAGAAGGTGGACATATTGAATCCTTTGCTAGATACTTTTTATATACAGCTAATTCACTCTCCCTATCCCTATTCAAATCACTTTTAGCTTTAGCAAATTTATTTCTGTATTGGTTTGAGAGAGAGAAGCGCTGTGAAGCCAGAGGGGGCCTCTGACCCCAGATATTCTACTTCTATGGTATGTGACTGGACATGACCCTTTTATGAGATTATCTATAAAATGGACCAATGCTTCCATCAGTGAGTTGAGTGATAGGGTCATGGTATTTATGAAGAGAATGCACCTGCCTTGGAGAATAGCATGGGCTTGAGGTTCCTCTTGAGACCTTACAGTCTTGGAAAGGAGGAACATGCACACTAAAACCTTTTTCTTTCTGTTGTAAAGAATAAAAATGAAGCATCTAGCTACAGTTTTATTCCTTGCCCTCTTCTGCCCCATCCTTAGGGAGCAGCAACAGAGGAGAAACTATAACAAGCCAAGGCAAGTGAGTGAATGATTTTAACAAGGCAAACACATTAATGGGGGATATAGTCATTTTCTGTTAATATGCTATTACATAAACTACCAAAAACCTTAGCAACTCAAAACAACACTGTTGAGTAGACCTGTTGGTGCGGTATGGGAGGTTGGTCCAGGAAGATCACAAGTTTGAGGCCAACCTAGGCAACTTAGTAAGATTGACTCAAAATAATTAAAAGAGGACTGGTGATTCATCTCAGTGACAGAACATTTGTTTAGCAAGTGTAAAGCCCTAGGCTTGATGTCCAGTACCACACAAACAAAACCAACAGCTTCTCCAATATCATCTTTCAATACTGTGAACCGATGTCCAGTACCACAGAAAGAAAACCAACAACCCCTCCAATATTATCTTGTAATACTGTGAGTTGAGAGTCTGAATTTGTGTTCTTTGTTAAGAGTCCCACTACGCTAAAATCAAGGCGTTGCCTAGGGCTGTGCTGCCATCTGAGGCCCAGTTTTCTCTTTCAAGCCTATTAGTTTTTGGCAGAATACAGCTTTTGAGGGTATAGAACTGGAGTCCTCAGTATCTACAGGTTGCCCATTATCTCCCATCATCAGGCCTTCTCTACAATGAGGCATTTTGTATCTTCAAGTGTATAAGCAAATGTCTGTGTTGCTTTCAGTCTCCTAGAGACCTACATGATGAAACCATGACCCACCAAATGGAATACTTTCACTTGTGATGGACTCAAAAGTCAAATGTACAAAGGTCATAAAACTGATGTAGCATAAGGCACAAGTTCTTCCCATACTCAAGAAGATCCCATGGGTTATCTATTGAGAGCACAAATATCGTGGAGGACATCCTAGGATTCTAACTGACAAAGAAAGTCCTTAGTCTTATTAAAATAAAATTACTGCTCCTTTTTAATTTCTATAAGAATATATATTATAGAGGTAACTAATCATTCATGATTCAGCCATGATGAAATTGCTAATAATGAAAGAAAATCGAACAGAGAGTATCTGAAGTTGTGGGACAGCTTTGCAATGGTAGTGGTATAGCAACATTATGAACAAATTAATTTAACTTTAGTCAGTATTTTGTATATAAGTGTGCATGTTCATATGTTTGCTTGTACAGATGGGCGTGCATTTGGAGGTTAATGCCAGGTGTCTTCCTCTATCATTTCCACCTTTAGGGGACAGTGTCTCACTGAGTCTGTAGTTCACTGATTGGACTAGCAAAGTCTGGGGATCCCACTGTTACTGTTTCCTCAGGGCTGGGACTATGGGCATGTGATTTTGGGCTAGGGATCTCAACTCAGATCCTCATCCTTCCTTTGAAAAATTTTTACCAACTGAGCTATCTTCCTCAGGCCCAGAAATTACCTTTTTATTAGGAAAATGGGTTAACTGCCTTGAGTGTTTCATTAGTGCATCTTTCTGCCTTTAGTAGATATACCATACTCCTAATACTCCATAACTGAAGGACATAGTAGAGCAATGATAGACATCATTATGGCAACAAATAGGTGAAATGGCTACCTGCTAATGTGTGGAATACATCCGTTCTAGCTTCTCAGAAGAGAAAGGGGAAGTGTGGCTCCTTGGCTGTAAAAGCATCCATTGCTTTTGGCTCCTCCAAGGAACTAGGATGAGGCCACCCATACTGGAATTCAGAAATTAAGTCATTGCAGCTGAAATCTGCCCTTTAGTATCATACAGTTTAGCGGCCGAAAACCTCAAGACTGGTTTGTCCATTGACCACAGTAGGAATGAGTTTAGGGCACCAGCAAAAGAGGGTCACTAAAATTAATAGTACTTCCTTTTAAATAATGTGAAATTTGTATTTAACAATGAGGAAAATCGGCAAACTCCTTTGCATTTTATGTTATGTGATACTTTATGGAATTGAAGTTACTTCCTACAGAAAGATGGGAACTGTATTTCTGAGGGTATGGAGGACCTCTAGAATCTGAGGGTGTTAGGTCATTCCTAGGACTATGCAGCAGGAAGTATACACCAGACAGCATTTTTCTTAATCTGTTGCTTTAGGGAAGAGTCATATTAACATTTGCATATAAAACCACAAAACATGTGCCTCGCAATGATAGGGATTCCTGTGTGTGATGTTCTGTCTAACATTGTGCCCAGCACTAATAGATGTTGTGTAATGTTCATGGGTGAATAGATATTTCCATTATCAGCATTCTCCTCTTCTCCCATGTCACCCAATCCCTCTCCCTCCTACAAGATCCCAAGGCATCATCAGAAAACATTTTGCATTTCTCAAACTTTCCTGATTAAAAAAAATGTTGGAGCACTCAACATATGCAGGTTATCAACACAGTATTTGGAAACTCTGGTTCAAAGGCTCAGAGAGCTTCAGCTTTCCCAGCACAGCTGATGAGTTTTTTCCTTATACCAAGATTAAGTAAGGCGAATAGCAGGAGCTCAGCTCCTCCTGGGCCAGTGATTGAGAAGCCACAGACAGTTGACATTTTGTTTGTTTTGTTTTTGTTTGTTTGTTTTTTGAGGGGCTGCCAAGGTCTAGTCAACAGTGAAGATGGTAGGAGGGACATTAAGTTTTCTGGCCTACTTGGGTCCAACCCCAAGTTATGACTCCAACCTCCCTGAAGAGATAAGCCTGATGGAGGGGCACCCAAACACACACACACACACACACACACACACACACACACACACACACACACACAGAGAGAGAGAGAGAGAGAGAGAGAGACAGAGACAGAGACAGAGACAGAGACAGAGAGACAGAGAGAGACAGAGACAGAGAGAGAGACAGAGAGAGAGACACAGAGACAGAGACAGAGAGAGACAGAGAGAGACAGAGAGACAGAGAGAGACAGAGAGAGACACTTCTAGAATGGAGGGGCATCTACACCCCCCACCACTCTTCAATAATTGCTTATTGAGACAAGCCTGATGGAGGGACACACACACACACACACACACACACACACACACTCTTCTGGAATTGTCTATTGAGTTTTTTGTTTCTTTTTTATTCCACAATCAGACTTTCTGTTCCTTTCCCTTCTTCCAACTGTCATCAGCACATGAGTCACAGCCACCTTTGTTGAGTTTAGCAATGACCTCAGCCCTGTTGAGCGAGAGTTGACCTCTGTGTCCAGAGACAGGCTGATTTTCCAGGCAATCCCATCACTGCACAGGAGTATTTCCCCTGAGAACAACTGAATGAGATTTCTGTCCTCAGAGCTCCGCCCACTGTCCACAGGAGAGGAGTGTCCTGATCTAGACTTGGCCCTCTCTTCTATACCAAGGCCTCTCACACGTCTCTCATGCCTGAATAGAACAGCTTGTCCCTCCGTGAATCCTGCTGTTTCTGTAAGGATAAAGTTGAGGCTATACGGTAGCCTGAGAAAGAAAATCACTCCTTTCTTTTCTGGTTCCATTGGTCCTCCTCCACCCTCCAAAAGAGTGCTGCCCCTACTCATTGAAATAGTCTTCCGGTCCAAATTCTCAAAGATTAAACATCCAGGAAGAATAAAAGAGGTAGAAGAGAGTTATCTCTGTGGTCAAAGGTGAGAACATATGCTAAATTGTTTATGGTCATCCTAGAACTATAGTGTTAAGTATGTCAGTCACATATGGCTATTTTAATTAATAGTAAAAGTTAAAAAGTTAGTTCACCAATCACTAACTAGTCACTTTTGAAGTGATTAATAGCCACGTGGTCTCCCATCTCTTGAGCCAAGGGCAAAAGGAATACTATATTATATAGTACAGCTATAGGAAATTTTCTCATCTTGGTACATTCTATTAGATAATTTAGAGACATGGTATATTCCTTTTGATTCTGCTCATGTTTCAATACATCATTTGATGTGTTTCTTTCTAATTTTTTATAGTGCTAAGGATCAAACCCAGAGTCTCGCATGAGCTAGGCAAGTGTTCTGTCATTGAACTATATCCTTAGCCCTCTGTTAGTGATTCTTGTAGTAATAAAAACTTTATTCTAGACTAATAAGTACTATTAAATGCTGCTAAATGCTATGAAATACTGTATTTAAAATAACTGCAGTTCATGGTGAGGTAGGACAGAAGTTAACTATCAAAAAGCAGTATTTTCCCCCAGTTTTCATTCTTCTATTCCTTCCCACAAAGTATTCACTTTCTTTTATTCATTTCCTATAGACTATCTTGTTCCAGGTTAGAATTCTTAAAGTGGAATAGTAGACCAGTCTTCTAATAGAAAGTGTTCAGATTGGAACCAAAAATTTGTGTGTGGTATAGGAATAACAGTGAAGCAGAGTGTCTCCAAACCTTGTGCTGGGAGACAAGCAAACAGATCAAGAAGAAAGGCTGAGACTAAAAAGAGCAGGATGCTCCTGGGCCAGAAGTCTGGCTCTGGATCATGGATTTGAAGGGTGAAGCCAACTGTACCTGATCTCAGCCATCTTGAGGCTAATAAGCCGTCAAATGCTCATGAGTTTCTCTGGGTTGCCATTTCTTAATCATAGTCCCCTAGTTTCTAGAACATTTTTCCATAGATGTGCATCCTCTACTCTTAAGGAGTTCGTTCTGTCCTGGGCTGTATTTGTAATGAATGTAATGAAGGTGACAATAGTGAATTAAATGCTATGTTTAGGAGAAAGATAATCTTCCTTGATTTCTCAGATGAGTTGTAAGAACCATGTCATCTACAAATTCCATCCCCTAATACACATTTAGTACACCTGTCGTTGTTCATTTAATGTTTGTGCTAACCTTTGGTGAAACCAGGAAAAAATGGCAAGGAATGAGGTTGGCAGGTGGAGTGCAGGATCAGAAACCTGCAGCCAGAAGCCACAAGGGACAAGAAACATCATAAAGACCAACATTCATGTAGACAGCAGGAACGATGTGAAAAAGCATCCCATCTCTCGGTCCAAGGGCATAGTTGTCTGTGTTATAAACTTCAAAGTTTTCCAGCCTTGAGTTAGTTTAGCAGTCTGGATTTCACCTCTACATTCCTTCCCAACTCCCTGTCACCTCCTCTGCCCCAGCACCCACTAAATGCACAATCCAAGCTCCTGATGCACATTGCACTGTTTGCTCTTTGTCTCGTAGCTGTCTCCAACTTGGACATCGAGAGCAAGTTGAGTGTATACTACCGTGCACCATGGCACCAACAGCGAAACATCTTCCTCCCAGCTACCAGGCCACCCTGTGTAGAGGAGTTGCACCGCCATGCCAGACAGAGTCTGCAAGCCCTGCGCAGAGGTAACTGATCCCAGGCCTGAGGGGATTTCTGGGAGAACATCAGAGGTTGTGCCATCTAGGTTTTTTCTGTCCCATTAGTCCTGTTACCCCCTTAGTTAAATCAAGTGCTTTGAAATGCTCCCATTTCTACCCTGAATGAAATCCATGCATAGTGTCAGCTACACGTATATATGGATTAAAATTACCATTATGGCCTTAATATGCTCACAAAGAGAATTTCCAAAAGGAAACATATTAATAACACTGTATCTCAATGTTCAAGTGCCAATTCATAATTGTATTAGATGACACAATAAAAGCAGTTGGATGTCTGTACCTCTCAAAAATAAATTTGAATTAAGTAAAGACAGAAGCCATTCCAAACAAAAAAGTATGGAGAAATGAAGAGCCCTGAAGGTAGGGACAGGAGAAGAGTCACAAAAATTGGTATAGTTAATAGTTATTTAATATGAGCAAGCAATACTTTCTCTTATAATTAAAAAAGAATTAGGTTTGACTCAGAAATAGAGTCTATGATTCTTTGGATAGGAGATTTTGATGGGGCATTTGACATTTGCATGGGACCTGGAACCTTTTCATTGACCATTCAGTGTATTATGGCATAGCTGTCATGCCTGGCTTCTGCCCAATCATTTTAAAAATCTCTATAAGGTGCTCAAGTGCTCTTCTGTTTCTGTTGAGAATCTCTGAGCTGATCCAATACCTTCATTCTACACAGAGGTGTAAGAAGGGCTGAAATGTGAGAAAACTTTTTCAGGATCATACAGGCTAGCTTCAGAGCCAGGACCGAGCCCCGATCCTCTTACCTTCCAGCCAGAGCTCTTCCTACCTTGCCATATACTGTGTTCCATGAAAATAGATACTTATATTTGTTTTTCTGTCACAGTATTGAGAGCACCAAAGATAGGCATATGACAGTCTAGGTAGATGATGAACATTTCTTGCTTTCCAGTACCGTAAAACCCGTTAGAGTAAGGAGATTCAAAATGCCCATGATCCTTTAAAGGCCTCCCAAAATGAATATATGAAGATGGTATGTCACATTTTCTTGTGTTTAGATTTTTGATATGGAAACAGATGCTATCTACACATTCATTGTTTTTGTTTCAATATCCACCTACACTTATTTAAGAATTGATAGTTTACAAAAATATCACAATGCAAATAAAATATTTGAAAGCTATTACCAGGATGGAAAACCCTAAGTATTGTGTCTATCCACATTTATATGACTTATGACATTTTTCCTTTTAATGAAACAACTGACCTGCAGCTCTCTCCAAAGTATTTGTCTAAAAGTTTTTCTTTATGTTGTTAGTGGTAAGATACTGTGATATTTATATTCATTTCAGCTTTATGGTTGGATAACATAATTCTTCAACAAATATTTAGTGCAAAGCTCCTTCTGGAAATCTTCCTATTAAATTCCTAGCACCTTTCCCATAATTTATGCATCCTCCCAACATGCCACATATAACCATCTGTCATAACTGACCAGTATGTCTGCCTTCCACTATGAATCCATGAGCAACTCATGGGTAAGGATGATGTCTTATTGATTTATTCTATTCAAAGTATATAGCACAAACCCAGCATATGGTGCATCCTCAGTGTGTTTGTGTGTGTGGAAGGGAATGAAATTCTGCAGAAAGCTGATTGAGCATTGAAAGCACAAGATGGGAACTGAAGAATTTTATCCTTCCCACTTAATGCCCTCTGAGATCCCACCATTAGAGAGCTTGAGTAACATTAGCCTTATAGACATCATTCTTTCTTATCATTTTATTATTATTAATCAGCCCACTCTGATTAGATTTTTACAGATTTAACCAGATAACAGTGAGCCACTCATAAGCTGTCATATTTCACTGCTTCATCAAGTTTGGACTTAAGAGCAGAACTGAAGAACAGCAAGTGCCAATATCAATTTTCTCTGCAGTTCTTCCTGGGGCATAAGAGGTGGATAGACAGCCTTCTGGGCTTTAGATGGAAGACTATGGAGGCTCATTTTGCCCTACTCAGACTGGCTTGTTTTGTGGTTGTCTCAATAGCAAGTATTGGGTGCAGTGGTTTGAATAGCACTGTAGAGAGTCATAAACAGGAATTATAGGCATCATAGAATTACAAACATGCAGTAGTGTAGAATTAAAATTAGTAAGCAGATATATACATATACATATGCATATGCATATACATCATATACACATATACACATATATACATATACATATATATACATATATCTTGACAGTAATGTAGCTGTGTATCCATCAGCATAATCCACGTCTGCCACCTGGTGGTTGGGACTAATACCAAACTTGCGGACAAGGGCTTGGCTCCCCAAATGTGGCAGTGAGCTTCCCTGTGGGGCCTCTTTATTTGGACAGCTGGAATCGCCTCGCTTTCATGGGGAGAGAGGGGATGATGAAACATGGGTAAGTAAAACTGGGTGGCTGCAGATTTGTGCTCGTTTGGGAACTGAGATTAAACTTTAAATTGGCTGCCTTAATATCATCCCCCTACCCTGAACAAACTGTGCTGACGGTCAGGCATTATGCTCGATCATAGGCTTGAAAGAGCAATCAAGTATGGTCTCTGCCTCCAAAAATACCTAGTGTAGTGAGGAGGATGAACAAGTAAGCAGTTAGGGTCAATCCAGTGCTATGGGGGCTGAACAGAAATGTGCCTGTCATGTCACAGAGTCTCAGGGGTGTGACATATAAATGGATTTCAAGTTGTTTAAGAACACAATTATTGCTTTCCCTCTTTCTTAGCAATTCTTCAATGCTAGTGCCAGTAATAACTTTAAGTTATGCCATCTTTTATGTTCATAAAACACTGAGAGAGACTAATACATTGCTATAAAGAGGGAATTATATTTTATATTTCCTTTTCTTTCAAGTTTCTGGCTGGTGTCTACGTTTCATTGGTCTAAAGGAATAAGGATGAAGATTTGACTGCAGTTGCAGGCCCTGGTGGACTGATACTGTCTCTAGCTCACCACTGGCAAAAGTCTTATTAGTGAGGGGTTACTTTAGGCTGCCTACTCTTGGCCTGGGTAGAGCAGAAGATGTATTTAAAATAGGATGGGAGAGAAATGGTTGAAAGGAGAATTGAGTGATATCTTCCATCCCATTCCACTGTCCCTTCACTTCTTTCTACCAATAGCACACATCTGCTCTGCCTAGTGAATGTAAAAGCTTTTCTTTGGGCTATCTGTTTAGAAAAAGCCCAAATGTTTGCTTGCAGAGAAAAACGAGGGTGACATTAGAGTTGGGGACTTGATCAAGAAGGGCATTTAGCTCATAATTTCTTGATAAGCATTTATTTTGGAGGCAATATAGCAAAGATCATCCATATGATGGGTCTTTGAAGACCTTTCTCTGGTTGTGCATGGAAAGCAATCTTTTTGAAGAATCCCAAGCAAAGGAAGGCAAGGAATATTGTCGCATTTTTCTAACCTATATACTACTAAGCTTTGTTAGTAAAGAGAAAAAACAGTCAACTTGCTGATGGAAATCAGAAAGCTAGAGAGAGCTCAACTTCTAGTTTAGACAGCAAAATATTGAATAAAACAAGCAGAGATGTGACCAGCATTAAGGAGACCAGCTCAAATAAGCAGTAAGTTGTAGAGAAGCATGGATCACTAATGGTACCAACAACACAACCCATCATAAATATAGAATAAATATAGTACATGGGATGTATTCTCACTTTCAAAAACCTAAACTGCAGTAAAGCATTAAGTTGTCCAATCCTTTAATAAGCATTTAGTGAAAGTCTATTTCACAGGTACTTTAGGACCTCTGATCAAAAGATGAACGCAATTTTTATCTCTGTATGCGGCCTTGTGGCCAGATCAGTAAGTCTTGCTATTCAAGAAGCTAGGCAAGAGGACTGCCAGGTTAAAACTTGCCTGGGTAATTTAGTGAGATCTTATCTCAAACACACACACACTCTCACACACACACACCTTCTCCAGGGTCCACTTATAGTTGAAAAGGCTGACAATAGAGAGGTGATATTTTTATCAATACAGGGATACAAATGGAAAATATAGGACCTTGGGAGAATGAGCATCTGATATCACCTGAGAATCAACTCAGTTTTTTCTGTGTCATAGCACAGGCAAACACTTAAGGAGGAGGGTGTAAATGGTGCCTTATAAGTTATAGTGTTGTAACTATTCAAAGAATTAAATTGCAGCAAAATATAACGGAATACTGAAAAAAACCTCTTGGTCCAATGAGTAAGTATATTTGTCCTTTATAATGTTTGTAGGTTGAGCAATATCGAGGTAGGACACTGAGCTATGTCCGAACCACTGATCACTTCACAGTGACCTTCTCTCCTTAAATCTGTTTCTACATCTGCAGATGAGGGACAGAATTGATGCCCACTTGTGTGAGGTCGTTGAGAAGGTGCAGTTGAGAGCTTCAGTAAAGCATTTTTGGCACACATCAATAAACACCGAGTATTATGACTCATATTGTACATGGCATGAATGATACTAGTGTTAAACAGTGCAAGGCTAGAATGAAAAATAGGACCCACCAATTTGTACTTCCATCATGATGAGGCGTCTGCAAATTTTAAGCTCTGGGGATGAGTGTAAGCTGTAATTCAGGAGAATTAGTGTGGGCAAGGGATATTCTGAGGTACACAGAAAAACTGGAAAACTAAATTGTGTTTTATGCATCTCTGTGATTATCTATCTATCTATCTATCATCTATCTATCCATCTATCTATCTATCTATCTATCTATCTATCTATCTATCTATCTATCTTTGTGATGCTAAGGATCAAACTCAGAAACTTAGCTCAGTGATTTTTAAGATTAATTTATTATTTTTTTTACTTATTCAGTTTATATCTTGCTCACTGCCACCCTTCTGGTCACTGCTTCCCACAGTCCTTTCCTCATCCCCACATCCCCTTCTCCTCTGAGTGTTGGGGACCCCTGGGATATACTCCCCACCCTGGCCCATCAAGTCTTTGCCAGGTTAGGCACTTCTTCTCCCACTGAGGCCAGACAAGGCATCCCAGCTAGAAGAACATACCCCACAGACAGGCAACAGTGTCAAAATAATTCCTGACTCCACATAGAACTCTCCTGAAGCTAGTGACACCTAGGTCCAGAAAGCTGTGCTATGCCTACATCTATTCTATATTCCAATCCTCATGGCAGCAAGCCTTCCATCATTGTTATTCTCAACATTTCCTTTTTTTTTTAACTTCTGATATTTTGACATGAGGTGTATTGAAATCATAAGTGAGCCCATCTTGTTCCAAGGTTATAAGATGGGACCATGGAGATGGATGCATCTGGCTTTTTATTCTCAGCAAGTTAAGAATCATTTTAAAAATTTGATATGGCATATAGATTAGCTAGGTTAAGGAAAGCTCGCTCGCTCTCTCTCTCTCTCTCTCTCTCTCTCTCTCTCTCTCTCTCCCTCTCCCTCTCTCTCTCTTTTAAACAGCTCTTTGCTAACATTCTCAAGGGGGGAAAACAATTGAAAATACCAAGTCTTTTTCATTATGTTTGTCTATTCTGCACCCTCAGAACACCGGAGTCGAAGTGATCGCAGAGAGCAAAGAGCTGCTGCTCCCCTCCCCATAGCTGCGCCACCACTGCCAGCCTACCCCCCAGCTCACAGCCAGAGGAGGCGCGAGGCCAAGGACCGCCACTTCCTAACGGTAAGCATGGTGGCTGCTGGCTGATCTGTGTTTGCTCTTCCTGGGCACCAAGTTCCTTTCTGCTCAGTGAAGGAAACTGGGCTGGCTCAGAGGGTAGATCATAGGCATGTAGGAACTTCTTTCACTCCTTTTTGGAGTACACACACACACACACACACACTCCAAACAGTAAACAAACAATAGTTGAGGACTGTAAAATCAGATGACAAATTCACTTCAAATCACAGCTCTGCATATGTGTTTAGAACTGAGTTATTTTTCTTTTCTCTCAGTTCTTGTCTTTGTAATTCGGAGATATTAATGGTATTAACTTAGGGCCTTGAGGATGTACAGAGCTTAGCACAGCTATAAATGGTAACCACCATCACAGCTACCGTTATTACTAGTGTGACTCCATGGGAGAAGCTGGAAAAGAACTTACATGATGCGAAATTGATCACTAGACTCAATCGTAAGTTCACACTTTCCCATTTGAAAGAGGTTACTTCCCTAGAGCAACCTAGTAATTCAGTGCTATCATCACTGTGGGTGGTTTCAACCTAATTTCGGTGGATGTGGCTGTAACTCGGACCTCAAGCTCTCAGGTATGGACCATAGATGACTAAGAGATGGACTTGAGTGGGAACACCTGCAAACTCAACCAGCAGCTCCTGCAAACACTTCACCTTACATGTGCCCTCTGGGGTTTCAGTTGGAGATACGTAGCCATTGGTGTTCCTGTGTACTTGTACCTGTGAAGTCAAGAACTACAATCTCGTGACCAAATCAGTCCAGATTGTCCTTAAGCTTGCCAGTCCTCTTACTCTCTTATTCTGGTTTGAGGCCCAAAGTTTACAGTTATAGCTGTATGTGCATTAATTCAGATTTTGGTTTGAAATTCAATTCATGACTCTAAATCATACACCAATATGGCCCATGCAATATGCAAAATAATGCAAAATGTCTAGGTTCTATGATGACAAACATTCAGATGGAAACATACTTCATCTAAGTGAATCTACATGTCATAACATGTCATAACATATCCAGATAATGGTCTCAAGTGAGACCAGATGATCTAGAGAAGTGGTTCCCAACTTGTGGGTCATGACCCCTTTGGGGTCTGACTACCTTTATCACAAAGGCTGTATGTCAGTTATCATGCATATTCGATGTTCACGTTACAATTTGTACGAGTAGCAATATTAACAGTTATAAAGTAGCAGTGAAAATAATTTTATGGTTGGGGGGTTCACCAAAAAATGAGGAACTGTATTAGAGGGTCACAGCACCAGGAGGGTTGAGAACCACTGCTCTAAATGAACCTGCATATTATAACATATCCAGATAAGTCCTTGACGGAGACTAGATGATCTGCAGGTATTTCTCTGCTTTGCAGCCAGCTAGTGAGCACTAAGCTCTTCAGTTGAGTACATACTGGCACCATGCTGTACTCAACACATGCTTGTGATGCTACCCAAGGATAAGAAAAGGAAGCTTATGATGCTCTGATTCATCAGACAGAGTGCTTATACATGCTAGTGATTTGTTATAAAAGTCCCTACTCAGTACAAGTTCTTATTACGTTTAAATCTGCTTGCTAAAGCGTTTGCTTCTAATGAGATATTTTCTGCATAAAAATGCTGAAAATATTTTCTCATTCACTGTAATGTGTTTTGCGGCTCATTAAGTTGGTTTTCTTGGGGAGGAGGTGAGACAGAAAAATTTTGAGTGTTTACAGAGGTGACAAGAAAATATAATCCTTTTTTTAATCTGCATAATTTTTAATGATGTCTAAATACCTAAATAAGATGATAGGAAAAGACTTAAAGTAGTGACTAGCAATGAAGGTGCTTCATTAACCCTTCAGATAGCAGTGAGAGGATCCAAGATTATACTTCTGTAGATGTCTTAAAGTTTGCCTATCTCGAAGTTCTTAAATCTTGACATTTCCAAGTCACTTGGGGGGGATTTTGTTTTCAATTGAGTTTGGGTCACCAATTTCATTAGAAGATTTTTCATTCAAGTTATACCTCACACACTTGGCTAGAAAATGGTTCTGTGTATTCAGCTTAAAAGCCCATATGTTGCTTAAAGAGGAAAGGTTACAGGAATAAGGATAGGAACTTTGCAGACAAAACCCTGGATACACATTTTCTTAGAGAACTATTAGATCGATATTTGATTAGACAGTAACTTTCTCTTTTTAATCTATAAGACTTAGTTAAGCCGTTGTTCTTCCCTTTAAAAAATCATTCATAATAAGAGTCTGGTATACGATTACACTGCTCTATGGGTCACTATAATATGTTCAACACTAGCATGGTCTGTAAAGCCAAACTGCTTGAACTTGAATACTAATGCTACCATATAAGCTGTGCAGTTCTAGACTAGTACACCCCTTCAGTCATTATCTTCCTCTTAAGAATAGATAGTACCACATAAGTTTGGCACTAAAAGTTGAACGTGTTTGTGAATAGTGCTTAATACATGGTAAGCACTTCATAAATTTTAGGCCTGATGATGATGTTGGTGGTAGTGTTGGTGGTAGTAGTAGTGGTGGTGGTTGTGGTGGTGGTTTGTCATGTCCTTGATGTGTCTGCCATATAATGACAAGATTATAGCTTTAAACCCTAGCTGTCTAATTCTTTTGGTTGTATGATTTGAAAGTTTGGTGTATCTTTCTGAATCCTACTTTCTTTCTCTTTTTATAATTGAATCCCAGTTTCTTTGTAAGATAGAAACAATCATTTCAACTTTATAAAGTCATTAAGTATATTTCATTTGATACTATATGAATATACCATACTATATAATAAGATTAATATATATAGTATATAAGTAAGATTAAATTATGTGTATACTAGTCCCTAAAACATTTAAGTATCTGAACCCCTATTCATAATTAATTGTAAAAAGGCTCTTATCATCAAATGAAAGGCCTGGAATATTTATGACCCTATAAAATTAGAGGAAGTATAAATCACTAAACTGTTTCCAGAAGAAAAGGAAAACTCTAAATATTCATGCCTTTTCATCCAACAATTCTACATCTGGGAATTAACTCCAAGGTAATGGATCAGTCTATGTTAAGATTTATTCACTAATATGTTCATCAAAGCATCTTTTTAATGGAAAAAGTTATTATATACATGCGCATATATATATAAAACATAATATATGTATATTTCCCAAGTCTCCAAAAATGAGCTTAATTTAATAAAATTTGATATATATTATATTCTATATAATATAATATTATAGTATCATAGAAGAATATTTCATGACATAAAAATGTATATTTCATCACTGAGAATTTTTAAATAGTCTATAACATTTTATAGAGAGTATTACCCCAAAACATGTCTAGAAGTGAGTATTTGTGGATAAATGACTGAAAATCTACATAACTATGTTTCTCAAACCATTAATTGAGATGTCTTATGATAGTGCTGTGAACTTATTACAGAGGCCATGGGATATTAAAAATTTTCAAGGGACACAGTGTTATTACCCCAGTGACATCTGGCAGTGGCTCCATAGTAACTCCACAATTCCTACAAGTAAGAAGAGATGCTTGGTTTCTTATTAATATACTTAACCTAAAAGGTTTTGTAAGAGGAATTCATGAGAAAACAAACTGTTTCTATTTAATTTAAACCTGTTATTAGGTGAGAATTTAAAGAGTGCCCATAAATAAGAGCATCTCTTGTCATCAGGGTGACAAAGGAGATGGTTTTAGTGAAAGATTCACTAATAAGATTATCTTTTCCAAACTGCTTTGGATTCTGAAGTTCTACCACTACCACTGTGTACTTCTTTCTTATTATAAGAGATAGCCGTATCTATGAGTTCAACTTTAGGATATCAATTTTAATAAAGGACTTATATGACATGAAAATAAAGCAGAATCTAGGAAACTAATTTTAGGGTGTCTCTTTGGAATCCAAGGTGAGTGTAGACTTGAGCTGTAAGAAAAGAAACAAAAATAACCTAAAATAACCTATTCTAAATGCATAGTCTCACATGGCATCTCAAGACTCTGATTATATCATTATGGAAAATACAGTTTTAGACCGGTCAAAGTCCTAAAGCCTTGTTTGGACCTGCCTGGAAGCCAAATATATGAAGTTTATGGGAAAAATATATATTTCCAAGAGCCATGAGACAGAGAGCTACCCTAAGAGCATCATTTTCTCCACATGACTGGGATAGTGCCTGCAGATGCATTTGTTAAATGGCAGAGTACTGACTATTTCCTGTGGGTAAGAGTGATACGGAAATAAGGTGTCATTGAGGTGTTTTCAGTTGTTGAAACTCATTTATCTTCAGGTAGAATTCCTGGGGAAATTTCTCCTTGTTTAGGTTATAGTCAAGTTAGGAATAACAGGTGGTTATGAGAACATGGAACACTTGTTAGAGCCACACAGGTAGCCTCTTCCTTGCAAATGCAAACGTAGGCTGGCAATCTTGGTCAAATCTATCCCAGAGTTATAAATTCAAGATAGCCCTTGAAGAAGTGTTTGGTAAGAAGCAATATTTTTAAGGGCCCAGTGCTGTTGATTGAAAAACTTCTTCTTCGAGGAAGTATGTATTTGTGTATCTGAGTGTCAGTGTGTGTATCAAAATGCACACTGAGCCTTCCATGAAGCTGAAGCAGTGGTGAGATAGTAGGTCCTTATCTCCCTGTATTCCTTCAAAACTGATACACAACAGCAAGGGAGAAAAATGAGGCTACACCACCAAAAACATACCTACCGTCAAAATTATGTAAGGCCAGAGAATGCCTGAAACATCAAATTAGTATGAGGTATAAAGAGAAAAATAACCACCAAGTCTATATATATCTCCTCTTGTCACAAGGGTGTGGAGGACAAATTTTAAAAATCAAAAATTGCATGGAAGCAGGTTAGAAGAGTGCATCTCGAGGTTGATCTAACCTATGCCTGAAAATACTTTGAAAAAATTATTCAAATAGACAAATCTACAAGAAACAGACATGTGGAGGTTTGGAATTGAGAAATGGTAGAAAGAAAGGCATATGTGTCCTTTAGCAGCTAGAGGTGAAGAAACCAAAATAAAATCTTAAATTAGCAGGATGTAAAACTGCTGCCCTGTTAACAGCAGAAATTAGTGTGCTAAATTATCTGGATTTTGACATAGTGAAAAAAAAAAGATGGTGCCATGAAATCAGGGATCTTTAGAAACACACTAATGTCATATAAACAGAAAAGTAGATTAGCAAAACTATGTAAGTGATTGGAAATATTAGTGAAAGAGGGTGGAAGGTACAGATTTTTATATCCAACCAACATTCTTCAACTCCTGGGACTTAAAAGAGCAGTTTTCAGACAGAGGAGCTTAGAGAAGTTTGTACTCATAAGGAATCTCACAGGACAAAGACTCCTCTCTGTGAAGAATCTATTAAAGGGCAAATGTCATCCAACCAGGGAAAAGCTGAAAAAAGGTCAACAAAGTGATGGTTATTGTGCATATTAACACATGGAGACATAGATCCAGAATTATAGGTATGGAGAAGATAAGGATGCTGAACTGACATGGAGATGTTAAGTATGATAACAGAAATGATACAACTAAAACATGAGACAGTAGAGCAGTAAATAAGGCAATAAAATTGCCTCATTGGTTTTTGTCTAGGCAATGAATAGTCCATCAAGGATGCCAGCAACAACTGAAAAACCAACAGTTTTTACTGTTGGTTCAAATGGTAAAAAAGGGACAAATTCTGCAAAATGGTTTGAGAAAGCTGGAGAGCAAAGGCATATATTTAAAGAGAAAAAAAATGAACAAATATAGCCAAATACACACAGTTATACATTATATCAAAATGTCATGTTGATTACTGTGAGCTTAATTTGCATATTAAAAGAAGCCCTTTCAATTTGTCTTATGCAAGCCACATCATATACACACTGTATACAAAAGGCACACCTAAAATAAAATGTTCTAGAAGATCCCATAAAGAACAATGTGTAACGTAAATAAAATAAGAAAGCAATGTGGGTGAAAATATAACACTCATGAATATTAATTTGATAAACAACAGCTACATTTATCAAGAGCAAAAACTGTAGGGTAGATATTTGTCTGTCTATCTACCTATCTATCTATCTATCTATCTATCTATCTATCTATCTATCTATCTCTATATAGAGATAGGTAGATTGTGCCATTAGACAACATTAATACATTTCTCTCAGTACAAGATAGAGCAAGCAGACAAAAAATAGATAGGAGACAGAAAACTTATAAAACATTATCAATAAGACTTCAAGCCCTGATGATACTATTATCAAACATACCCAAGGAAACACTTGTAAAAATTATGACTTAGATTCAAAATGTCAATGTTTCCTAAAGTAAGAATATTATAAACAACATTTGCTGATCACAGTGCAGTAAAGCTCCAGATTACTAAGAGAGGCAGAGAACCAGAAAATCCTTTCCACTTGGACATTTTAATGTTTCCCATGAAACATTTAGTAAAAGAAATAATGTGAAGTGACACTACATAATAATGAAGATATATAACAGAATCTGTAAAATAAAAAAATCAAGAATATACATAGCACTATATTGTTATAGGAGAGTAAATTTGACCCTCCATAAAACAAAAAAATAAAGCAAAAGAAATAATAAGTAAGAAAATAACACTAAAGTAGAAATTAATAAAGCTGAGAACAGAAAAATAGCAAACCCAATTAATAACTGAAAATCTTGGTTGTTTGAGAAAAATGACCAAGAAAAAATGTAGATAAACAATATAAATCATGCCACCTGTATGAATACTGAACAGAAAACTAATTTGAACAATTAATTATAAGAGATTTTTTATAAACATCCTACAAACAAATTTGAAAACTTAAATAAAAGAACAATTTCTTAGAAGAATAGATATTGCCCAAATTATTCCGTTTGGATGAGAAAATAGACTCATTTCCTTAAAAGAAACAGTTATTCTTAAGAATCTTGCCCCAAGGCCCAGATGGTTTCCCATAAAATTTTATTTACCTTTCAAAGTCCACATATTCCCAAAGTGCTATAACTTGTTTCATGACATTGGAAATGAAGTAAACTTCTCTATTTTTTCTATTAAATATGTATTATATATATATATATCAAAACCTCATAAGGAAAGTTCATAAAATAAACTTCACAAGTATATCATTCTATAAGTATTGATTTTAAAAAGTTAAAATAAACACTAGCAAACATAATACATGCCAAATTAAGACATTAGTGATTGAATGAGATTTATTTCAGAATTGAAAGGTACATTCAATATTAAGATGTTTATTAGCATCATATGTCATATTGATATATCTAAGAAGGAAAACATGATATGAATATGTCCATGAAAAATGCTTGAAATATTTTACAATCTATTTATTCTAAGTTTTTAAAACTCAAGGAAATAAGAATTGAATGATACTTTATTGACATGACAAAATATACATATGCTTTAGCTCAAAAGCTAGTACCTTACTTAATGATAAATCATGAGAGGCATTTCCACTAAAGTCTGGAAGAAGGCACACAAAAGCTAACCACTTCTTCTACTGCTTAATATTGGATATTTAGATATATTAACAAGTGGAGTTTAATGAGAGAAATCAATGAAACAGATAAGAGTTGAAAAAGAAGTAAACCTGTGTCTATTTGAACAGTATGGAAGACAGTTTCTTAATAATCAAAGGGGAAAAATAATTCAAACCATCAACGGATTTGGGAAGGAAGCAGAATGTCAACACACAAAGGTCAGTTGCCTTTATTTATACAAATGATAGTCAATTAGAAGAACTAGTGTTAGATTATCATCTGAAGCATAATAAGGGTGGTTATATACCTAGGAACTAATCTTCCAGAAATGTATAAAATTTGTATGAGAAAAAAATTCAATGAACTTCCTAAAATGTAATATAAGACTTATGAAATGAAAAGATATTCCCTGTATTTGGGAAAAATTATAGATAAAACAAAGTTGAGAACATAATAATCATAGACTTCCATCACACACATGAGAAGGAAATACACTGTGTGTGTGTGCGTGTACGTGTGCGTGTGCGTGTGTGTGTGTATTATACTAAGGAGTGAGCCCAGTCAAGCTCTCTACCACAGAACTATATCCCAAGTCATCTGTCTACTTTTCATTTTGAGATAGGGTTTTTCTAAATTGCTCATTCTGACCTTTAACTTACTTTGTAGCTCTTGATGGTCTTGAACTCTTAAGCCTGAAATTGTCATGCCTCAGCACCTCAAATTTTTGTGATTATAGGCTTCTCCCACAAAGCATGATCAGGAACCATATTAAATGGTTGAGAAATACACAAATACTACAGTAAACTGATTTCCATCTTGAAAAACAAAAATCCTTGACATTTGC
The DNA here is from genome assembly GCF_004785775.1 of Grammomys surdaster. NCBI lineage: Eukaryota > Metazoa > Chordata > Mammalia > Rodentia > Muridae > Grammomys > Grammomys surdaster. Next base: position 614,826 of record NW_021604589.1, on the reverse strand, counting down.
TTGTAAAAAGAAGCATCATAAGGTTTGTGGTTTGTGAGTTCCTGGGAAAGGATAGAAGAAGGCTGATAAGAAATTAGAGGCAGCCGGGCGGTGGTGGCGCACGCCTTTAATCCCAGCACTTGGGAGGCAGAGGCTGGCGGATTTCTGAGTTCGAGGCCAGCCTGGTCTACAGAGTGAGTTCCAGGACAGCCAGGACTACACAGAGAAACCCTGTCTCGAAAAACCAAAAAAAAAAAAAAAAAGAAATTAGAGGCAAGGCTGTAACATTGTGTGAATAGGATTCCCATTCACAGGGTGAATGTGGTAGCTGGTGAATGTCTGAATTATGTTTTGCATTCTTCTACAGCTCAGTTCAGCTAGGTGCAATCCCCGCATTCACTTAAGAGTTTTTCATGTATGAAATCGTGCATAAGCAAACACAACATTTACATTATGTTCAAATCACGCTCCTAAGATACCAATTGCTTTGGAACTAATGCAAGGTTTCAAAATAAGCATAACAGCACTGGCTGTAGAGGAAAGATAAATCAGAACAAATGAGGTTGGTTTACCTACAGAGGGTGGGTGAAGATAAGAATGGAGGAATAGAAAGGAGGCAGTGGGGCTGAAGAAGAGTGGCATTTCTCAGAGCTTATGTTGTTGTTGTTTTTGCTTTTGTTTATGCATACCTTGTCATCTTTGAACCCAGGTGATATTTCATGCATCCTCAACTCATAAATAAATAACATCAACTAGAATGTGAGGAGAACCCCAAGTGGAAAGCAAACAATAACAAACCAGCCTAACTATATCACAAATGAATGATAAACCCACCCTAGAAGGGAAAGAAAATACCTATCCTTGATAACTTTGGAGAAAAATTGTTTTTGTTTGGCCTCCTTTCATTGCAATCAAACTTATTTATTCATGCATCTACAACTCTAATTTGAAATGGAACAATCAAGCCCAGGCAAGGATTAAAATGAATTATTATACAGCTAAGAGAGGGAAAGCCATAAACTTAGGACTTAATGCACATTAAAGAGCCTCAGGTAATTAATACATGACTATTAGGCAACCCCAGTACAGTTTCTAATCACCCCACCTGATCATAGAATCTCAATGGTACTTTATAGTAAATGTCTCATAGAGTGATACTTGTGTCATCCTGCCCGCTCCCCATTTGCTATCCATTCTCTATCCTTTTGCAGTGGTATTATCAACCATTCCTTTAAGAACTGTGTATATTTTTCCTTCATAAGCAAGGAAAGAAGTAAGTAAACATCAAGGCAGAGAATGACAGCTGAAGACAGATATATGAATGAAGAGACTATGCAGACAGACTTTTGGATGTCAACAAGCCTCATCCAGTGAGATTTAAATTTTACTGACTTTGGCTAAGAAGCTCTTTTGACTTGCTCAAATGTCTGTTCATTCTAACACTGGTTGTGTCATCAGTGCCAGACTCCATGTTTCTAAGGGATTAGCAGTGGTCTACATAAGGAGCGGAAAGCCAGCGTAACTAGGTAACTAATGCTATAATGTATTTGATGCTTTGGATTTCTGTTAAGAACTGACCACAGGAAGTATAGTCATTTGCCAAGTATAAAATTCTTAAAAGACTCTGAAAGCCATCTTTAAATCTTGATCAGGGGAAATTAAGTACCCGCTAAACAGCAATTATGTATTTTTTTTTAGGATCATGAAGGGGAAAACATTGTAATGAACATAATGTTAAGGCATAAATGGTGGAACAGAGGGATGAACACAGGAGGTTTTGAAAGTCCTCAAGCAAATTGTCAGAGCATCCATTCTTGTGATGGTGCTCTCAAACTAAGCAAATCTGAAGGCACATGGATGCTTCCTGATGAATCAACAGTACAGTAGTAACGTGTGCCACATAGATGCATGGGCCTCAGAGGCCTGGGGAACATGGATAAACCATCTGAATATGTAGCTCTCTACCTGTCACTTGTCAAGAAGAAAATCTCCAAAAAGCAGCAGTCATTTGATGAGAGACAGGCAGACAGACAGACAGACAGACAGAGACAGACAGAGACAGAGAAACACACACAGAGAGAAGCAGAGAGAGAGAGAGAAACAGAGAGAGAACCAAAAGTCACATTCTTCCCAGAGGTGTGTTGGTTCCTGAAAAGCTTCTGGGGAGACAATATCACAGATGGAAGGGAAGTATAAGCTTCTAGACTACAGAAGAGTTTTGCCAAGTTAAAAATATAGTTAGCAGACATACCTTGGGGTATCACACAGAACAGAGGAATTTTAAGAAGTAGTATGAATCTGGGAGACTAAATCACCAAGGAGAAGGGTAGAGTGGATAACAGAAAAGCAGGAAGCAAAAGATGTATGGAAAAGTCTGAAGGAGGTACATCTCACCCACCACAGGGAAGGCAGCGTAATTATAATATATCCAGTGAAGGACATTAGCTGGATGGATCCTGGCAGGATTTCCTCTTTCTCAAACCAGGTTGATATATATCATTCATCAGCAGAAAGTCTAAGATAACATTTGTAAATGAAGAGCCAGGAAATGGATTTAGAAGACAAAAAGACCAGGGGGACTATTCTGTTGTGCCCTGTTTCCACTAAAAGTGGTTTTGTGTTCACAGAGCACATCTGGAGCTGGCATCAAGTAGCAATAGTAGAATATGAAGAAGAGGGGAATAATAGTTGGACAGGACAACTGTCATGTTCTGTTTCTTAAATGCTACTCCCAAAGAACAATTTGGTCTCAGTCCTTTGGCCAGAAAATTAGATGTTCAGGGGCTTGAAGGATGGCTCAGCAGTTAAGAGCACTTGGGGTTTTTCTGGAAGATTCAAGCTCATTTCCCAGCATCTAATACATTCGGTGTCCTCAAACACCTTTCACTCCAGATTCAGGGGATTCTGCACCCTCTCTGGCCACACTGAGCACTGCACTCACATGTACAAACTCATACAGGCATAAACAGATAATATAAAAATAAAAATAAAATCTTAACAAAATAAATTAGATTTCATATTCTGCTCTAGGACTACCTTCTCAAAAACCTTGACAAACTCTGTGGATATAGCATTGTCTATCCAATCAGCCTTCTGGATCGTCTAATTTGCAATGGTTGCCCAGTTGCTCACTGAGATGCTCATCTCAACATGTGTAACAGTGATAACTCATTGTGGAATATCTTTGTATCTTTATCTAGGTTGGACAGTTGCAATACAAAGTGGAGATTGTTGATTTCCCTGTTGAATAGTTCTGACCCATTCATATCTTTGCTCTTTGTACTACCTTCGATGGGTCATAAATCAATCAAAATTGTAATGAATCCAAAGAAGTTCACATTTTCCATCTGGAAAGAAGACTCTGATCGGAGTTCTAGAGTAGAGTTCTAGAATTTGAAGAACATCTTCTCAGCTAAGATTACCAGTTTCTTCTCTGCCCAGGCTGGTGACACAACCGTAGAGGCAGACAATGTGTCTGCAAACATCTCTCTCAATCCCCACAAGTGTTGCACTCAATAGTAGCATGGAGATCAAGAACTACATCCCAACCCAAGAGTGCTCCCAAGAGCACCTCCATCAGAAGCAACAGGGCCAAGCTGATTTTTAAAACCCAGCTCTACTCTACGTAGGAGCTTTATGTTTTTCACAAAAGAATAAGTTAACAATTCTGGAACTATCTACCTGTGGGCTAAGATTGAGCAGAACAGTAAATACATCATAGATAGCCAGGTGTGCTGCCATTGGAGAAGGGAGGTACAAATAAGCTAAGTAAAAAGTCAAAAAATGAGTCCTGAAGTATAGGGTTGGAATCTGAAGTATAAAGGTATACTCATATTCTGCACAGTTACATATATGTAGACAGAAAGTAAATATATGCATGCTTGTATGAATATATAGATATGTATTGCCTAGCTTATCTCAGAAGCCTTGTAGGATTAAAAGAAGACTGGTAACACTGAGCGTATCTAGTGACTAGATCTTTTCTTCAAACTACCAATATACAATAAAAGAGCTCCTTGGAGAAAAGGTCTATCTGAGACTGAGTTAGGAAATACAAGATAGGTTTGGATTATCTTTTGGTATCAGAAAGTATGACAGTGCTCACAAAATAGTAAGGAAGCATGTAAAAGATCATAGCAAACAACCAGAAGAAGCTGTCATTGTCTAAATATGCTACACTTCGAGTAGTAAAACAAACAATGGTAACAATGATTTATAATATAAAACGATAAACGTTATGAGTCGTGTATGTGGGTGTATGTGTGTGTGTGTGTCTGCCTATGCAAGCACTCTCGGAGACCAGAGATTTGACACTGAGATATATTTCTAAATCACTTCTCCAACTACTTGTGAAACTCCCCATTTTAACTAAACTGAATGGCCAGTGAACTAGTTCCCTTGGGATCTGTCTCTGCTGCCACTGGAGTTACAGGCAAATACCACCATGTGAGGCTTTCTAATGTGAGTTCTGGGGATCCAAACTCAGGTCACCATATTTCCACAGCAGACAATTTTCTCACTAAGTCAGATCCCCAGAAGTCCTACTGAATGGATTAAATAGGTAAATAAGTTAACATATGAAGGAGAGACACCCTTTCTTATAAAAGAATTCTAATTAATGAGTGTAAAGATAATGTTTAAAAAAGATCATCACTTAGCCAAATAGTATGGCAATAAATTTTGTAGGTAATCGTTAACAATAGATGAAAATTAGTTGGGTGAAAAACATTGAAAAACAGGATAGTTGTGTAATGTCAAATTTATACCCACATTATGATTTTTATTACAAAGAAACAGTAACATTAACTCAGAAGTCCAATAAACACAATCTTAACCAAGTGGTGAAAGGTAAGCTAGCCAGTAATAGGACATACCTGTATATGACCTCCTGATAAGATGTATTGAGAGTCCATTTACATGGGACTCTTGCCAAACAAAGTCACCTCAGCTCAGCATGAGAAAACAGGGGACAGATCAAAATTTAAGTCAATTCTATAAAATAATTGATCACTATTGTTCAAATATGTCAAGATCATGACAAAGACTAGGGAACTACTAAAAATTGAAGAGCATTAAGGAAATTTGAGAACTGAATGCAAAGTAAGATCCTGAATTGGATCCCAAGTGAGAGATTAGATATGAATGAGAAAACTGGCTATATTAGATAAGATTATTTAGAGGAGTGGCTTTCAACCTTTCTAATGCTGCAACCCTTTGATACACTTCCTCATATTGTACTCACCCCAAACCATTACATTATTTTGTTGCTATTTCATAACTGTAATTTTGTTACTGTTATTAATCATGGTGTAAACATCTAATGTAAAAGACATCTGATATGTGATCCATGTTGTGAGTGGTGACCCACAGGTTGCAAACCATTGTTCTAGAAGAACAGAACTGACAGAATGAATATATATTCAAAAGGAATTTTGCTAGATTGGCTAGCAGGATGTGGTGGTCTTGGTGGTCCACTAATGGCTGCCTCACATTGGAGAGGCAAAGAATGTCTCTGAATCCCAATTTGGCACTGAAGACACGTAAGATTCTTGGCTCCAGCTTTATTCAGGACTTCTGAGCTTTGGTGCCCCATCACCAGCCAAGTGAAGATAGAATAAATGGATGGTATTTTCTAGGTAAGAAACATTAATATTCTCCCCACCCCTACTTCCTGCCATGATGTAAGTTGAACATTGTACTCATGGCTCTGCTAATCCAGCCCCATAAGGATGAAACTATGAGCCAGATTTTTAAAAAAATCTTTCTTCCCTTACATTGTTTTGCTCAATTAACTGTCACAGTAACAGAAAGGTAATACGTTGGAAGAGAAGAGTTTGCTATTGGTTTAATATAGCATTTCAGAACCAGTGATACTTAGTACACCTCATACTAGCTCACCTGTCCTGCCATCTCAGAAATTAGATGGATCTTGGAGACTGACTGTAAGTTGCTGGTGAGTGTCATTGTAGTTTCTATTCTGATGTAGTGTTTGAATCTAAGGAAACAGGCATAGTGTCTGGTATAAAACTACAGATGAAAGCTGAATCCAACTGCCAGCTTGGGGTGAGGGACCATTGCTAGGATGATGCTACAGGATGGAATAGAAATCCCCTTCTTCCTCTTCTGGCTTTCTAGTCTCCTAGTAGCCTATTGGCAGAAACTAATGGAGAGCAGCTAACAAGACAGAAGTGTTTGCAGAAACTCAGCATCACAGAGCAAAATACACGAAAATAGATTTGGAGCAACAGACAGTCACTTGATCAGCAGCACACTACCTGATGAAATAAAGCTTTAACCAGTGACCCTGGTTCACATCAAATATTATGAAAAAGAAAGAAAACGCTTTGTTGCAGAATTTAGTTTTGAAATTCTTTTTAAAATATTAGCATGGCTGTGGAACTGTCAATAAAATTACTTGTCTGCATGCATCATTTTACAAAATAGACTCGGATTGAATTCTCTTACAGACCTGAGACTTTTACACTATTCAAAATATAGGCAAACAATGCAAATGGAATAGTCTTCACAATAAAAAATATTGAATTATCGATATACATAGCAGCTTGGAAAGATTCCAGAGCCATTATTTAGGGTAAAAGAACCTAGTCTCCAAAGGTTACATACTCTACAATTCCATACATATAACATTCTCAAAATGACAAAACCATAGCGATGGAGAACAGATTAGTGGCTGCCAGTTGTTAGTAGTAGGGGATGTTGTGACTGTAAAGTGAGAGCACAGGGGAAGTTGTGAAGGTCATAGAACAGATCTGTGCCCCAATTGTGGCAGTGTTTCTGGAGTATGTATGTATGATAATATCCATGGAGGAGTCAAATGAGCACAGACAGGAGGTGTGTGGTATGTGTGAGAGAAGGGCTTATGCTCTTTAAAATTTTGCTATGGTGAGGCCAAGGATAACTTGTTGAGCTTTTGCACATCTGCCCTGAATTACCTGTGCAAAGTTTCAATGGGAATGGAACCCAAATAGGGCAATATCTCCCCACTTCTGGCTTCTTCTGCTGACTCTCCTTTCTGGCCCCTCTGATTCTGGTGAAAGGGGTTGTGGTGTTTGTAGCAGTTCAAGGACTCTTTCTTCCTTGTGCTTCAAAGCAGGACCTGCCTTTTCCTCACCTCTATCTTTTATTTGCTGATAGCAACATCTGAGGATTGATGGAGCTGAGTGACCCTTGGCACAGATTCACATCTCTGGCAGAATTGGCCACAGGGAATGAATAAGATGCTTACTGGCACCAAGCTCTCAGTCAGTGTAGCAAGTGAGCTTTGTTTTGTGTTCTCCTTGACAGTCCAGAGCAATTCCTGGGAGTGAATGACTGAGCTGAGCAGTAGGTAGAGTATTCTCCACTCAGGTCTCCCTTAAGACCTCTTTCCCATTCATGTGGGTCCACTTTCCACAAACACTTCCAAATATCAATTTGTTAAGCTCTGTGTGTTTTAAAGTTTTTATTAATAACCCATGATTAAACAAAGTGTTCCTGAACTTTAAAATATTTTAAATACTCTGTCCCCTTCCCCAAGAAATTGCTGTTCCATTTCAGCTAAGGCAAAATGTTTTATGGTTGGACAGTTGTTTTCAGAGAGCCAATTTTTGGATAAAAATTACACCATTACCCTTGTCATTCAAACTTTTCTCACTATGGGTAGATTTCACATCCCAAATGACTACCAACAGAATGTAGTTAGAAACATAGTGACTACATGGTGTGTGTGTGTGTGTGTGTGTGTGTGTGTGTGTGACTTCTTTTCTTCTACATCCTCATTTTTTTTCTGAAACATTGAGGATTGAACCCAGAATATTGTGCATATGTAAGACCACTGCTCTGTCACTAATATGGACCTAGCTTGCTTTATACATTTTAAAAATTAATCTTGAATTATCAATAGGGCGTGCTTTTATATTTTAGTTATTTTGCCTATATGCATGTACAGGTGCACATACCACAGCAGGCATCTGCAGGCTAAACCTGCAGAAGCCAGTTCTCCTCTTCTACCACATGGACAATGGGGGACTGAACTGAAGTTATCAGACTTTGAAGCAGGTGCCTTACCTGCTTAGCCATCTTTTCCGCCCATGTGTACTTTTAAGAGTATTGTGTGGTATTGCAGTTTTATGAATGCAGTACTCTACAATCTGTTTAATCATTCTGCTGTTGGCAGGTATTTGGGTTAGCTGTTTCTAATAGTATGGCTATATTTATTTGGCTTTTACAAATATAACTTCTGTAAATATTTTTATGCAAGGTTTCCTGTGGATATATTTTTTCTTCCTTCCGTAGACCTATCAGGAAATTAAAAAACAACATATGTTTAACTTTACTAATGCTCAAAAGTGGTTGTACCACTTTAAACAACTCTCATTAATTTCAAAGTGTTCCAGTTGCTCACGTCTTTGCCAACAGTAGATGTTATTTGGTAGGCTTTTGTAGTGCAACCTCTCGATTGTATATAGTTCCTTATGATTTTCATTTAAACTGCCCAGTGAATGGTGATAGTAAGCACATTTGTAAACATTTGTTCATCTTTTGTATGTTTTCTTTTGCCAAAATACTGCAGGAGAATCGAGGAGGTGGTAACGACTATGTTCATTAGGGGAAAATAATAAAGGTATGATTTGGAAAGGCAGGTTTATCAATAAGAGAAAGTTCCCCAGGTTTGAGTAATTAAAATTTTTACCATGTTAAATAGATATGAATGCATAAAATAGCTAAAGAAGAACTTGGTAAGCATCTGTTCCCAAACATTTCCCTTCCTGACCCCAAACCACTGTGTCTATCCTGAATTCTGCTTCAGTGAGTGACATTCCCTTGGATTTTTTCATGGGGAGTTCATAGCACCTTAACAACTCCATATTTGCTGGTTTGGTTTTCTCTGGGCTTCAAAGCTGGGTAGGAGTATGCAGTGAAGGGATTGGAGTTCAGGGTAGCAAGCTAGGTGGGGTTGGTGCCTTTGAGGAACCTGAAAGTTGGGCATGGGTTCAACCCATGAAAAGCAGAGGATGTCTTTTAAGCCTCTTCCTTATTCATTATTTTGCTTGCTATTGCTTATTCAGCTTGGTGAGTACAGGAGTTGAAGACATGGGAAGAAAGGATGGATCAAAAATTTTGTTATTGAACATGTTTGGAAAGAGGATCACAGTGCCAGCCAGTGGGAGACTTTGAGATAGTCTCAAGGGGAAAGAAAGACTGTGCTCTGTTATGGCAGCAGCAAGAGAGTGATATGTAAGGAAGGCGTTGCCAAATTTCTTTAAGCTTTGGAGAAAGATCAAAGTGGTTCATATTTATGTACAACACATTCACATATATTCCTGCACAGAAGAATCTGAAGCAGATGGGGCTCCTCCATCTCACAGATGGCCATAGTATGTACATTAATGCCGAGACTAGTTTAAGGACAAACAAGCCCTGTGGCAGAGTGATATTAAAAGCCCACATCACCTCACTAGAAATCTGGTATGGATTGTAAAGGATATATTCACTCTAAGGTTTTACTCCTGTATTCTAATATATGGTAATGCTTCATCTCCAGTAAATACTTCTCAGGTTTAAGACAGCATGATAGTTGTAAATCAGCTCTGAAATTTGACAGCTATAAATGCCATGTGGTATCAGTTAGATCACAAACCAGAGCCAATTTTTCAAAACATTTCCTGCTGGAATACCCACAACATTTTAACAGATGTCTTTTGGCAAGTTTTGAAGCAAAATAATCCCCTATCAGCATATGAAATAAAGCCCAACAGAAAGTAAAATGTGAAGGAGAGTGATTTTTTTTCCTCTTCTTCTGGCATTAAGAGATAGATTTGGGGAAATCTTGAACTCTTTGGAGAAATTCTTGCTCACAGCCACAAAAGTCAAGACATGATCTTTTCTTTCTCACACACACCACAGAAAAAAATCGAGTTTTGAAAAGATCCTTTCAGTCTTCAGTAGAGAAATTTCCTTGGCTACTTCTGAGTATAATATTTGTTATTTCTTCTTCTGAGCACTGATCTTAAGTATAACCCTGGGTTTGGCTGAGGCAATCTTATGAGAAGTGAGGGGAAATGACTTGAAAATACAATGGGGCCCACAGATCTCAAAATGGAGGGGAGACATCAAAGGAAAAAAAATCTATTGTTAGCAACAAGATGGACATGATTGATCCTGAATTACTCAACAATGTAGTAATTTAGTCTGAGGCCTCTCAAAATCGATGGCAGAGGGGCCAAAATGAAAGCCTAGGAAAGGAGAAGGAAATAGATTTTTCATGTTTCTTCAGCATGTTTAATGAAAATATCAATAGTATAGACAAGTTAAAAGGAATTATACAGCTAGTACACTGTATATGAGAGATAAACTCTTTTTATTTTGAGTCTGACAAGAAATGCTCTTGAACAAATGAAATGGTGGTCTCTGAATACTCTTCCCCCACAGTTATTCTAAAGAAACACTTCTACACTAAGTGATATTTCCAAAAGCAAGTATCCCTATGGGTATTCTTCCGTTACCTGTTGTTTTGCATGCACCTTGCTGATGTTGTCTTATTTTCCCCTATGCTATATATTTTTAACTTTGTACTAGGAACTGTGCTGAAAAATGATGTGTAGGTGGGGATAATTTCATGTCATTTTTTTAGGAGGAATTTTATTTCTTTAAGAGGAATTTTGGTTTCTTTATATTGGGCACAGTGAGGTGCTAGCAACCTAACAAATATTTATAGAGTACTATTGAATCAGTCATAATACAGTTATGAATAGTTAATGGTTACCATTTCTTTGAATGAACAATGGAGTACATTTACATAAAGCTATTAAAGAATAATTTAGTTTATACAAATTTAATCAATGCCCAGCTTTTCCTTAACTTATCCATCAGTACCTATTAAAGAGTGGCACTCTGGTCCAAGAAGAGATGCCCTAAGGTAGCACTGGATTGCAATCTGGTTTCTTAGATAATTTAGAGAAAAATAAATTTATGAACCAATGTTTACATTCATCATATAAAAATATAATTCAAAACAATCAGAACCATTTGTTTCCTTTGACTAACACCCAGGCAACTGAACACTTTCAAACACAAGTCCTAGATGGTTCATAATTCATGGCAGATATAAAATCATAACTCATTTAATATGACATGCACAGATACTATAAACCTACAGGTATCCTAATTAGAAAACTCAAGGCTGCTGAGTTTCAGCATTTGCATGCTGTAGGTTGGGGCTGCTACCAAAATGATAGAGGGAGTATAATTCAAGGAGACCTTGATTTGATTGTAGTGGTCTAAACCAATGGCCTGCATTCAGTCAAGGCCTCCCTCAGTCATTCCTGGCTTTTATCTCATACTTGTTTGATATGTAGGTGAGTTCTACAAACAGATAAAAATAAAATCCACTCCTCATCTCTTACTCCTGAAAAAATACTCAGCAGAAGAGCTGACTTGAGAGATTTATGATGAACTACCAAAATTCATTTGTCAATATTAATTTCATTCATGTTGCCTGAACTTCAGTCTCTTGTTTTTTCTGAAAATGTCTTTATGAGATACAAAGCCTTGAATTTTTTGAAGTAATTTTCTTTCTCATATCAACTTGGCATATTGAGGCTCCCGTTCAATTGCTTTTATGAATTGTTTCTCTATTTTACATATTCCACTCTCTTATATGAGAATTCGCATTGTCTATGGGTGACTCAGTATAGAACCAGAGTCAAATTTAAGCTCAGATGATATCTAATACATTTTTTTAAGTGGAGGAGCCTTAGACTTTTAAAACTCATTAGTCTTAAGATCTAGTCAAAACAAACTGGGCGTGAGGAAATGATATTTGCTCTATATAAAAATTAATGAATAACTATCAGTTAAAACTTACAAACTTAAATTAGAACTAGATGTTGAATGCTCTCAAAACCTATGCCTGCCATAGGTTTAAGAATAGTTAGGTTCAGTATACACCCATGCTGATTCACTCATGGAACCAGGGTTTCTGGTGGTTTCCTGTCTGGTTTTATGCATTTACTCTAGTAAGACAGAGATTCTCTCCTGAGATCTTGCCTATGCCTCTAATTTTATTTGTTTTTCATAACTGTTAAAACACAGAGATCTCTGGTATCATTTGAGTGAGCAAATATTTTGGTAAGTTCTTATGAGGGGCACAACTGGTATCATGAAAGACTAAAAGAAGTTAAATACAGGAATTCACAATCTACTAGGTGAACATGGTGTGTGTGTGTGTGTGAATGTGTGTGTGTGTGTCTGTTTCTAAGTTAATTTGTATTATATTAAAGCCCTGCTATAAGGTAAGTACTATAGTACATGCATAAGTGAAGCCAAAGCTGATACAGATTAGATTGACAGGTATGTCTATCCTTCCACATTGCAACAACAATGCTATCTACAAAGTCCTTACATACAAATCATGTTACTGAAAAAAAAAAACATCACTAAGAAATCACAGTGTTTTGGGCAAGTTTAAAATTTTGTATTGCCTTACATTCATAGCTATCCTTGGCTACATGTAGCCTGTGTGTATTCTCACCTGCTAGAAGCTAAACTGTTTCAGTCTGGAATGGTAGTACATGCCTATAATCCAAGTACCTGAAGGGCTTAGGCATATTCCTCATTGTGTGTTAGAGATCAGCATGGATTGGATAGTGAGTCGCTCTCTCTCAGAACAAACAAGCAAGAGGAATTTCAATGTTTTTCTAAATAGATCCTGAAGAGAGAATGCTGATTACCAAATTGATTTCCAAGCAAAATTGGCAATATGATTTGTTTCATCTAATACAAAATAAAATACAGGGCTCCTTCCTCAATTTAAGTATTGTAAGATGTTGGCAGTCCACCATTAAACCATATGTGGCTTTTGTATGAAGAAACACACATGAAACATGGTCTTAAAATATGTTTAATGAGAGAGAAGCAAATTTGAGCAGTCTAGAGAAGGTGATATGGATCGGCCATTTTCATGGGAAAATAGTCATTATTAGGAAAGAAAATAATTTGGTCTGTCCCAAATTAGCAAGACGTATATGTACAAGATGAGTAAGTTATGGGTTTGAAGAGATGCCTCAGTAGATAAAGTGATTGCCTTGCATACTTGAAGACTTAAATTTGAAAGCCAGGTATGATGGTACATACTAATTAATCCCAGGGCTGGAGAGAGAGAGACAGGCAGATCCCTGAGACTCACTGACCAGACATCTTAGCCTATTTGGTAAACTCTAGGCCAATTAAAGGCCCTCATACATATGAAAACAAAAACAAATAAGCAAAAAACACAAGATAGATGGTGATTCATGAGAAATTATACCTGAGATTAGCCTCTGACTTCCAGTTGCACATGGACGTACACGCACATTTGCATGCATTCAAAGATACATATAAACATATATATGCACACAAAAGATGGGAAACTTACAATTTTCGAAGATATTTTCACAGCTACAAGGTAAAGATAAAAATAACCATAGTTGTAAAAGTAGCATATAGAACATGTTAAGTGCCAAGATTTTTCTAAACATACTACATGCATTTACTCATGTAATTCTCAGAATAGCCCCTGAAGGGAGATACTGTTATTCACATATCTTACTCAAGAATTGTGCCTGATCATGTAGAAGGAGAGCCAGGTAGCCAGGATATGAATTGAAGAACTCTAGGTCCAGAATCTATCTGTCTTCTTAACCAAAACAGAATCACTTAGAAGGAGAGAAGTTCTGCCAAAATGTTACTTGTTAGTCTCATAGATTTGGCCTAACTTGGGCATACTGTTGTGTACATTTTTTAATTTTTTTCTTTTTGCATTTCATCTTCATAGTTTAACAGCACCCGTTCGCCCTCCCCCACTGAATGTTGCCACATGGCCCCATGGAGTAGAAAGGTATTGGTTCTGAGAACATTTCTTTGCAGCCTTATCCTGCTCTTTTCAGACACTCTCCCTTTCTTCTCTCTTTTAACTTTATTGCAAACCCTGTTTTAAACTAATAGTTTTTCTCTGAAGTCTAGTTAAAGAATGGTGTTCTCCTAACTTGAATTAAAGACAGCCCTGTCATTGGTTTTGTTCCCCATTAACGTCCCCCTTGGAGTTGCAATTTGCAGTTCTACTAAACATAGGTATCCTCTCTCACCACTCCTGGAATTTGTAGTTTGGAGAAAAGAAATTACAGTTTTCCCTGTATCTATCAGAACTGTAAAGGTTCAGCTTCTCAAATTTAGAAAGAAAGAAAGAAAGAAAGAAAGAAAGAAAGAAAGAAAGAAAGAAAGAAAGGAAGGAAGGAAGGAAGGAAAGAAAGGAAAGGAAAGGAAAGGAAAGGAAAGGAAAGGAAAGGAAAGGAAAGGAAAGAAAAGAAAAGAAAAGAAAAGAAAAGAAAAGAAAAGAAAAGAAAAGAAAAGAAAAGAAAAGACCGAACAAGACGAGGATTCTCTGGCAGGCAACTGTCCCTGTCACCATTAAATAAAAAGAAAGTCCTTTGGCTGCTAGTCAGAGCCTGGAGTCAGGTCAATATCCTTTAGCCCCTTTCCAGTCCATTGTTATTCAAGGAAGAAATTGCAGCAAAATGAGGCCTCTGGTGGTGGAGCTTTTCTCTTCATCTGAGCTCTCCCTTGCTCTGCTTTCCTGTGTTTGTGTTTCTCTCCCTCTCTCTCTCTGTCTCTCTGTCTCTCTGTCTCTCTGTCTCTCTCTGTCTCTCTCCC
>NW_021604589.1:586090-600059 GCF_004785775.1 Grammomys surdaster | reverse complement strand
CCTCCCTCCCTCCCTTCCTCCCTCCCCCCACCTCCATTTGCTCCCTCTCTCTCTTCCTCTCTGCATGCACCAAACTTTTTTTTTTTCCTTTTGAAAGTTACCTAGGAAACAAAGCCTTTTGTGTTCCAACTTTATTTGAGCTATTCACTTCGCTGAGAATCTGCACAAAAGCTGAGGAGTGAAAGAAGGTTGCAATATTTTACTTAAACCGTTCATGGCGAACACAAATTTCCCATGGGGGGGAGGTTATATACCGTTGGGTGTGTTGGGGGGCTTTGCAGAAACCTCTGAGAAGGTAAGTAAATGCTGGGCTTTCCTTTAAACAAGGGGCTCTGGAACCTATTCTTTAAAGAGACTGGGGACAGTTCATTTGACAGCATACGTGATCCCGAGCCAATAGTACAGTTTCCAATGTGAAGACTAGATAGTTTTTTTTTTTAAAGATCCTGGTTTTAGGACAGGGGATTATTAAAATCTTATTGATATAAAAGGAGATACTCATTTTATACAGTTACCTATCTTCCTCTGAACTGTATAAAGAAAACCAGGTTCAATAGTGGAAATTGGGTCTTTTACTACACTGGTTTAGAAACCCAACCCTGAAACCAAAAGTGGATTGGAGCCTTTTGAATAATCTGGGCCTGGAGCCCAAGCTTGAAATAAAAGTTAGGCAACATTAATATTTATCAAAGGCTTGGATAGACAATTTTCAAATGTCATATAGAATTCAAAGCCTCTAACTTACACAGCTGGAAGGAAAGTTTTGTACCACAAAGCCAAAAGAAAATAAACTAGAACTTTCCTACCCATCCAAGTTCGAAAGAAAAACCCACTTGAATCTTTCCCTCCAGAGACAGAATATGTTTGTTCCACTGTAGTTAGGTACTGGGGCACCTCTTTACTTTGGCTTTTCCACAGCCGTCTAATGTCAGTTAAACTGACTTTTTAAAATGTCATTCATCAAAGCTGTCATCCTGATGTGAAATGAACTCCTGCAGTTTTGATGGCCTCTTGGATTAGGCTGGCTCATCCTCCAGGTGGTATGTTCCAGACTCTCACGTCTTGAGTTTTCCTGCATGTTTCTGAGCATTTTTATAACCTGTAGCTCATCTGCCTCTTTTGATCATTGTGGTATAGAGGTCTCAAGTTTTTGACAGGAACTTACAGTGATGTAGAGACAGGCAGTTTTCTTCAGTTTGGAGGTACAGGATTTCTGACCAACTTGTCTCAATTCCATTTCACCTGAAAAGCATGCTTTGTGAGCCTATTTTTTTCCCTTCTGTATCTCTTCACTGTTGAAACAAAACTTTAAAATAGTTGTACTCACTGTTTTCTAGAACTGTTTTCTTTGTCCTACATGCTTATTTCTATCCTTATTTTTTAAAAACTGGAACTATAAAATCCCTTATGTGTGTAAGCTATGGGAACTGAATCTAAATGTATTTTATTCACAGTCCCACTCTCCAGAGGATGAAGACACAGATGTCATGTTAGGGCAGAGGCCGAAAAACCCAATCCACAATGTTCCTTCTACACTGGATAAGCAGACCAACTGGAACAAAGCACTACCTCTCCCAACTCCTGAGGAGAAGATGAAACAAGATGCCCAAGTGATTTCTTCTTGCATTATTCCCATCAATGTCACTGGTATTGGTTCCTTTCTTAATTTTGGGGGCACTTGGGTCTGAATCGTCTATGTATTAAACATGTTCAAAACCTGTGCTGTTAGCCTTCCTTGTCAGCTAAGAATACCACTTTGTTGTGAACAAGAAATCTTCTGTTAACATACAATCCAGGAGATATTCAGTAAGCTTTTGTCAGGTTTTGAGCACCAATTTGCATATATTCTGCTGGACTGCTTGTTATGTAAATGATGGACAGTTTCTTTCAGAAAAAAACAAATCACCAAATAGCTCTTTGGCAGTGATTAATCACGTGATAATGATGTGTGGCACCATCCAAAAGAACGCAGCAAAACCTAGGTTTTTAAAACTGCAAGTAAGGTTCTGTCGACCAAATAGGAAATCTGTTTTCATGCTTCCCTAGATGAAGGTAGGCTTTTTCTAAAAGACCATTAGACTCATGTATTGATTTTTAGGGATTTTAAACCTGAAAATATGTAGATACAGGGATGAAGGATGAATTGTATTTTAAAATTGGCGAACTTGGCTTCCTTTCCATTTCTGCTGTTGTATGTGTTGGAAGTTTGCACAGTAGTCTAGATAGGATGGGAGACTAGCTGGACTTTTCTTCAAAGCCTATTAGCAGAAGTAGTGAATTCGGGAACTGGAGCTGGGAATTTTAGTTGTAAATCAGATGATGTTTTACTTTTTAAAGGAATCTATAGGTTAGTATACAAAGTGATAGATTTAGTAGTGGTGTGTGTGTGTGTGTGTGTGTGTGTGTGTGTGTGTGTGCGCGCGTGTGTGTAAGAGAGAACAATGGAGAGAGAAAGTCAGAGAGTTATACTTTATTCTCAACCATTCTCCAAATTAAAAGATCTCCCATTGGTATTTTTAAACACCTCTTTTAGTTTCCATTTACCTTATTTATATAATGAAAAAGTTTTAAAAAGCCTTACTTTGACTGCCTTCAATCTTGATTCCCAGTAACTGCAGACTGCATGTCCCCTGAGAAAGCATTTTGGACTTTGCTATTATCAACTCCACTCAGATTTCTCTCACCTAGAGTGGGGAGCAAATGGACCAGGTATCTGGGACAGGTATTCTTTTCGTCTTGCATAAGAGGTACTCTAATGCATTGGCCAGTTGTGTCATGAGCTAGGACTTAATTTTCCTGGTGACCTATTTGACTTATAGGTTAAATTATTCTAAGGATGTGCACTTCTGTGACCTCTATAATATAAATGAGATGTGTTCGAGGAGTTCAGAATGGATCATTCTGGCACCCTTTTAAACTAATTTTCAGTCTGGGAACATCTGACTATTAGCAGCTCCTGCTTCTTTTCTGGTACTGTAAGTAAAAATCTTGTTTTAAATGTAGTACTGTGATTATAGGCCATCATCTTGTGATTAGGAAGAGGAGAAGATTTTCCTTTCAGTTTTATTTCAGGAACTCTCGAAATGAAAGCCCAGATTAGACGTTGATTTCAAGAGCTTTAATGAGAACATTGTTAATGGTGTCCATATAACACACAGTGTCTGTATATCATGCTTTCAATAATCATTAGGATTCAAATGAAGGATTTTAGTTTTTGATTGGAATCAAGAAAGGAAATTCTCATTTATATGAATTCTCTGAGAGCACTGTAATCGTTCATCACATAATAAAGGTATTTCAAATTGAGCCTAGAAACTGTTGACACTGAGATGTTATGCAGCTGACCCAAGGTTTAACAATCCATCCAACCCCATGCTTAACAGGAAAAAATAATGAGGTGAGCAAATCTCAAAGCACAGTGTTTCAGCTTTCCGAGCCACTGCTTACACTGACAAATCTACAATGTATGCTTGTAACATACAGAGTTTGAATTCCTTACCGTCTTCCACACTGTTCTAGTTGAATAAAACCACATATAGTGCAATGTATGTGAACATAGAGAAGTAATAAGTACCATGGATGCCCCCTACATATATAATAACAAACAATGCTTTAAAGACTAGGGAGTCTATCTTATTAGCTGATTGGTACAGAAGCTAGATCCATTTAAGTACAGGACCAAGAACTTCTCTGTATATTCATTTCCAAACCAAAAAGCATCCAATTTAGTCACAAGAAGAAAGTTGAGTTATATAATTATTGAAAAGAAGAAAGCCCTAAGCTATTATGGTTCCTCACAGTAGTGTGTGTGTGTGTGTGTGTGTGTGTGTGTGTGTGTGTGTAAATACTTGGAGAGGATATTTGGACATAGGAGATGGAAGGAGAAAAACTCACAAAGATGCTTTTAATGAAGAAATGGGTCAGGATATGTTAGGTTCACATCTTGGTTTCAGATCTACTATACAAAGGTATCAGTTTCAGGGAGCCCAGAAATAGACCAGTAAATAATAGTGGCTAAAGGTTATAACCAGTTCAGCATGAGAGAGCTTTGTTCACATCCCTTTCTCTTCTTTCTGTTTCTTTTGGTTTTCCTCTTTTGCTTGTTGCTTTTGGCAGTACAAGCTGCCGTGGAAGGCTACACTTAGAAGTAAAGCTTAATGTACTGCAGCATTTAAATAAGGACTATAGAAGGGCTCCCTTACATTTGTTCACAAGCTTAATGCAAAGTTGTCCCTGACTTCCAATCAATAAATATCACTGTGTTCCAAGCAACTGAAAATTTGTCTGCCATTTAAAGGCTAATGAGATTTGTTTGTGGGTTGCAGGAGTTGGTTTTGACAGAGAAGCAAGTATACGCTGTTCTCTTGTTCATTCACAATCTGTACTACAGCGGAGACGAAAATTGAGGAGAAGGAAAACAATCTCGGGGATTCCCAGAAGAGTTCAACAAGAAATAGGTGTGGTATAAAAATGCTCATGGTTTCTTTTTAGTGGGGGTTATAAGGAGATGAAATAGAGGCCTACTTTCAACTGCTTTCAACTATAACATTCCTTATAAATACTTACTGCTTTAACTTTTAGTACTTTTAAAATGCTGTATATTTATTTGTGTTCAGAAAACCATTTGCCATTATTTTTTTTAACTCTGTTCCTGAACATAAAGGTTTAACCTTATAGATTAAGGCATATACATGCAAGCCTTCCAGGTGAAATATAATATTTTGCCTACTTAAGCATTTCATTAAGATAGGAAATATGAATAAAGATTCAATGCAAGAAGTTTTTGAAAACTAACTTCATTTGAAGAGAAATTGCACTTTTATGTGATTACTTTTAAAATAAATTTTAAACATATTCAAATATGGAACCTTAAAATTTAAAATCTTTAGGGACATTTAAAGGTTTTACTCTTCAGTATGTTTATAATATTTCTACCAGTTTCAAAATATTATGGTAGCAGCTTATATAAATAAGACTTTAATTTTTATAATGAGCTCTATGAATTATATTCTATTATGTTTGTATTACAAAACACTAATGAAAAATAGTGGCCAGTACTTTAGGTTTTGTATTCAGGTTTTTGTGTTTTGTTTTGAATTTTTTAAAATCATGTTTCTTTTATAAAAGCAGTTACTTATTAGGGTAAATTAATGTGAAGAGACATGGTTCATAAAAAAAAGCATATCTTCTCTCAATAACTATTCATGATACGTGTGTGTGTGTATGTGTATGTCTATGTATGTGTGTGTACATGTATACATAATATAATATATACAAGTAGAAAGAAACAGAGATAAACTGAGGAACATAAAGCATTTTAACTTTCTCCTAGCTTTATATAATGATTTTTTTTTTCTGTAAGAGAAAGTTCTAGTGTGGTAGTACGTAGATTTTATAAACAGTCTTCAAAATGCCTGTTAGTCTGTTGAGATGTAATATCTTACCATGTTTTCCTTGTCCCCTAGATTCTGATGAATCACCAGTGGCCAGGGAAAGGAATGTGATTGTGCACACAAACCCAGACCCCTCCAACACTGTCAATAGGAGGTCCGGAACCAGGGACTCTGAATGCCAAACTGAAGACATTCTGATTGCAGCTCCATCTAGAAGGAGAATCAGAGCTCAAAGGGGTCAAAGCATCGCAGCTTCCCTTTCTCATTCTGCTGGCAATATCTCTGCCCTGACAGACAAAGGCGATACCATGTTTACTCCTGTCGTGAGCAACCGTACAAGATCTCGGAGCCTTCCTCGGGAGGGAAATAGAGGTGGAGATGCTGAACCCAAAGTTGGTGCTAAACCCTCAGCATTTGAAGAAGGGAAACATTTTGTGGGTGACCATGAAAGAACCACTAATGATTGTAGTGAAGCTCCGAGCAGCGCAAGTACACAGGAACACCAGCCTGCTTTGGGCCTAGCCTGTTCTCAACATCTTCACAGCCCCAAGCAAAAGTTAAGTGAGAGAGGGAGATCACGTCTGTCCCGAATGGCGGCTGACTCTGGAAGCTGTGACATCTCCTCCAATTCAGACACCTTTGGAAGCCCCATCCATTGCATTTCCACGGCTAGTGTCCTCCTTAGCAGCCACATGGACCAGAAAGATGACCACCAGTCGTCCAGTGGTAATTGGAGTGGGAGCAGCTCTACATGCCCCTCACAGACCTCAGAGACAATCCCTCCTGCAGCTTCTCCTCCCCTCACCGGCTCTTCTCACTGTGACTCAGAATTGTCACTGAACACTGCTCCTAACGCTAATGAAGATGCCAATGTCTTTGTGACAGAACAATACAACGACCACTTGGATAAAGTAAGAGGCCACCGAACAAACTCCTTTACCTCCACTGTTGCAGATCTGCTGGATGACCCCAACAACAGCAATACAAGTGACAGTGAGTGGAATTATCTGCACCACCATCATGATGCATCGTGCCGCCAAGATTTTAGTCCTGATCGTCCAAAGGCAGATAGCTTGGGATGCCCAAGTTTTACAAGCATGGGCACCTATGACAGCTTTCTGGAAAAGTCTCCTTCAGACAAAGCAGATACTAGCTCTCATTTCTCAGTGGACACAGAAGGATACTATACCTCGATGCACTTTGACTGTGGTCTCAAAGGTAATAAGACCTATGTCTGTCACTATGCAGGCCTGGGCCCAGAGAATGGTCAGGGTGGCGGAGTTCCTCCTGCTCTTCCGGACTGTGCCTGGCAAGAATACTTAGACCACAGGAGGCAGGGGAGACCAAGCATCTCTTTCAGGAAACCAAAGGCAAAGCCAACTCCACCTAAACGTAGCTCATCATTGAGAAAATCTGATGGAAATGCAGACATTTCTGAGAAGAAAGAACCAAAGATAAGCAGTAGTCAGCACCTGCCTCACAGTTCCAGGGAAATGAAGCTGCCTCTTGATTTCTCCAGCACACCTTCTCGTGTGGAAAATGCCAATCTGCCTGCAAAGCTGGAGTCTTCTTGGATAAACCAGAGTGAACATGCTATTAAAGAACCTCAGTTGGACACTACAGACATTTCACCATTCAAAGATGAAGGTGCTGAATCAACTCACTATGCAGACCTCTGGCTTCTAAATGACTTGAAAACAAATGATCCTTACAGATCCTTATCTAATTCTAGCACTGCTACGGGTACCACAGTGATCGAATGCATCAAATCTCCAGAGAGTTCTGAATCCCAAACATCCCAATCAGAATCAAGGGCAACCACCCCATCTCTTCCTTCGGTTGACAATGAATATAAACTAGCTTCACCAGAAAAGCTGGCTGGCTTAGCATCTCCATCAAGCGGCTACTCAAGTCAGTCGGAAACGCCAACCTCCTCTTTCCCTACAGCTTTCTTTTCAGGTCCATTGTCTCCTGGAGGTAGCAAAAGAAAACCTAAAGTCCCAGAAAGAAAATCCTCACTACAGCAGCCATCTTTAAAAGATGGAGCCCTATCACTGAATAAAGATTTTGAACTTCCAATTATACCTCCTTCTCATCTTGACCTAAGTGCTCTTCATGTTTTGAATAAACCATTCCACCACCGTCACCCACTGCATGTTTATACTCATAAGCAAAACACAGTTGGAGATATGCTGAGGTCAAATCCCCCACCATCTCTTGCAATTACACCAACAGTTCTGAAATCTGTCAACCTGAGGTCCATCAGTAAGTCTGAAGAAGTTAAGCAAAAGGAGGGCAGTAATACAGATCTCCCCAACTTAGAAGAGAATGCTGTCACAGTGGCTTCTGTGGCTTCCTTATCTCCCAGTAAGGCAAGGCCACACACAGCAAAGAAATCGATATCACGCCAGTACTCTGCTGAAGATACCTTCCTGCCCTTTTTAGATTCCTCTGTAGTTGAGATGGGATCAGAGAAACATTTAGAAAAGAACCGTACTTTTGATGGAAAGAGTCATGGCGATCCAGAAACTGTAACCTCAGCTAGCAGCAATCTTGCAGATTCAAATGTGATAAAAGACCAAATGCAGATGGATAGTGAACTTATCCCAGAAAGCATACCAAGTAAGAACTGTGGATTTTCAACAGGATTTCAGAGGGTGTCTGCTTCCCGCCCCAGTGATTTGGGTAGTAAAATGATACAGTATGGAGCTAGTCCAGATGGAGCCATACAACAAGGACAGAAGACACCCTCTGGGGTTGGGGAAGAAGGTGGGAAACCAGAATCTGTGGATGGAATCACACTTCAAGCCAATTCATCAACTAGAGTAACAGACATAAGCAATCAATATAAGCATCAGCGTGTTGTGAGCCGCCACCATGACAAAGTGCCTGTGACTATCCGCCATGAGTCAGAGATGTCAACTGTAAATTCATTCCCTGAAAAATGTTCTGAGCAGGAAAATATTGCTTCAGGTATTTCACCCAAAAGTGCCTCTGATAACAGCAGAGCAGAGGAGACCCAAGGAAGTATGGACGAGACTTCATTGAAAGGTCAGTTAATGATACCCAGGTTAGGGTGGGAATGTGTCCTGTGGCATAGGGTGGTTCCTATAGTTCCTATAGTTCTCTGGAGCCCAGAGTGTTTGTTTTCTTCTGCCATTTCTTTTCACCTATTAAAACAATCGAGAAAAAAAAGCTATTGTTATTTAGAAACTAATATTTGACAGCTATCTCTTTCATTTCAAAAACCATGGTAAGATACCTTATGCTTGTTTAATCCCAGAGTCAGGAAAATAGGGCAGTGAGATGTTTTCCTGCCCCTTAAAGATGCTTCTTTTCTTGTTTTTAGAATCCTCACCAAGTGATGACTCCATCACTTCACCACTCAGTGAGGACTCTCAAGCTGAAGCTGAGGGTGTGTTTGTGTCTCCAAACAAACCTCGAACCACTGAGGATCTATTTGCAGTCATTCACAGGTGAGAGAGTGTGACCATGTCTCCAGAAACAGGCACAGAAATGAATCTGCTTTTGAAGTGCCTCTCACTGAATGTAAATATGGGGAAGCATTTTGAACCTGTAATATGTTCAACAGCAACCAAAAAAAAAAGCAAGAGGAGAAGAATTATCTTTTTCAATCAAATTTGTAGACTAAGTATGCATGTTTGAAAATATGAATCTAGAGAGATGGACAGAGTTCAATTAAGAGAGTTCTTAATCATTGAAGGAAAGATACTGGATGATTTCTTAAGGAAAGACAGGCTCGAAGAAACTTACATGTGAAAACAATTTAGAGTTAAATTACTTGGAGTTAAAGCCCAAACTCAGGAGTAATCTCTGTTGCACATATTGTATTTATCTTTGCAGTACTAGGGATCAACCCGAAGATCTCCTACATGCTATGAAAGCACACTACAACTGACTTATACCCTTAACCTCTGACTTTTAAGTAATTTCTTGAATCTACAAAATATTGTCAAAGCTGTAATCTCACACTGGCTGACACAAACATATGTTGATTTGCTAAAACAATCTGAGCTTATCATGTCAGCTTTTCTTTCCTTTTGAAAAGTTAAGTTTCTTTCATAGAGCTGACTTTTATCTCTCAATTGAAAGGTCAGATCTGATGAATAGGGGATGTTCTCTGGGTTGCTTTTCCGGAACATGGTTGTGCCTTTGCTGCCCATGCACATATATTGTTTGTACCTGTATATCCTGTTATCATTAGCTCATATTTGCAACAATTCATTACAGCTGCTGGCCATGAAAGCCGAGTCAAAACCTCTCCTTGAAAGCAAACTCATAGTCACTGAACTAAATGATGCTATGTGTGCTCTCTCCACAAACATAAGCTCCTTCTTACCACTTGCCTTGGGGACCTAGATTGAATCCCCAAAGGGAAAAAAAACCCCTTTCCACAGACTTACCATTTTGGGAGCAAATTCTTTGCAAGCAGTTTATAATCTCTCCTCTCATCCTTTGGGCTTCTGCTTTTTAAAGGGTTTCTGTTTTTTGTTGGTTGTTGGTTCTCTGGGGTTTTTTTCTTAAAGAAGGAACACTGCTCTTTAGCAACTGCATTCTCCTAAGGATTCTACTAGTAGCATCTTCTGTGCGTACCTTAGCAGGCAAGCTTCCTCACAAACAGGGCAAGAATCACTAATATATTCTTCACCCCAGTTGTCTAAACTTCAGTTATATTCCTCTAACCCTCACACTTTATCTTCAAACTCAGTACAGGCTATTAATTTGCTATGTAAGTTAATGAACCTTCAAAGAACCATCTGGTATAGCTAGAATATTGGGCAGGATATAAGTTGTAGAATCAAAAAGACAATCAGATTGGAATAGGAAGCCACTTTCTGTGCTGTCTTGAATAAATTGAATATCTGAACTTACCCTATTACTATAAGTAGAAATACCTACATCTCACAGATTTGACTCTGATGATAAACCAATATTTTGTGTCTAGAATGCTGTAGATGCTAAGAACTTCTGCTATTTAAAAAAAAAAAAGAACTTCTGCTATTGAAAACTACCTGCTGGTGGTACTAAGCATTGATATGCAAAGATATCAAACACTGGGGTTTTTATGACTAAAATCACCCTCTTCTGGAATGCAGCAGGGCAAAGCTCACACTTTCTTTACCCCTTATGTTTCTAAATTATTAAAGAGTATGCCACCAAAGTCAGGAATGACTGAGTTCTTTTGAAGATTCACTGAGTTTATGCCAACTTAATTTTCAAAATAAGGTCAGCAATTTCATGGCTATATAGGCTATATAGATTTAAGGAGTTTGGTAATCTAGATCTGTATTTGTGTAGGATTTGCCTGTTTATTTACATCCCAGTGACGAGTTGTTTTTGCTGTCTTGAGAACTTAGATTTTATATTTTAAGCACTCCAGAGATGATTTAAGTTTTCAATTCCTCACAAAGAGTTGATTTACTGCTAGACATGCTATTAATGTCCCTGAGTATCTAAGAGTCATGATATTTGTATTAAAAAACAGACTAGTTTATTTTGAAAGTCACTTAAGTAACTTTCATGTGCAGTAAATTAAAATGTAGGTTAGTCTGCAGTGCATCTTTCTATATTCATCACGGAGCCCAATCAGGTATCAAACTAAGACCAGTCTTGTCCTACTGATGTCATTCTCTGCTTGCTGTGAGAGTGTTTTTCTCTGTATTGCAAAGACAAATTTCATGAGAAAAAGTAGCAGTGTTTCCCCATGCTGTGAACAGAAATCAGCAGCCTTAAAGTTTAGGAGTGAAAGTGATGAGTCATAACTTTCCTTAGTGTGGTCCCAATGCATAATATTCTACCATATAGGATGCTCTTAAAATATGATAGATATGAGGGTGAGATGGAATCCTTCTTGATTCATAAAATCATATGTGGACTCAGACTTTTACTCTATTTTCTCTTTTCTTAAAAGATCCAAGAGGAAAGTACTTGGAAGAAAAGATTCTGGGGATATGTCTGTCAGAAGCAAATCAAGAGTTCCCCTTGGTAGTAGTAGCAGCAGTGCCAATTCTGTCACTTCACCCAGCAGCAATGTGACAGCTGGGACTAGCCAGAGGTCTCCTGGTCTCATCTACAGAAATGCCAAAAAGTCCAACACATCCAATGAAGAGTTTAAGCTACTGCTTCTCAAGAAAGGCAGCCGCTCAGATTCTAGTTACCGCATGTCTGCTACTGAAATCCTGAAGAGCCCGGTCCTGCCCAAGCCTCCTGGGGAGTTTACTGCAGAGTCCCCACAAAGCCCTGATGATACCCATCAGGGCACACCTGGGACTGAAGCACTGTCCCCTCTGTCACCGTGCTCACCACGAGTCAATGCGGAAGGGTTTTCCTCGAAAAACTTTGCAACCTCAGCATCAGCACGAGTTGGACGCTCCCGGGTCCCACCGGTGGCCAGCAGCAGCCGCTACAGTGTCCGCTGCCGGCTGTATAATACTCCAATGCAGGCCATCTCTGAGGGAGAGACTGAAAACTCTGATGGGAGCCCACATGATGACCGATCCTCCCAGAGCTCCACCTAGTTTGCCTGAGCCAAGCTGACCTCAGATGTCCAGCCCCTTACTAATGAAAGGATTTTGTGACATCATAGAGGAACTGAGAGAAGAGGGAACAGGGTGGGGGGTTGCATCATTGCTTGGCAATGAGCTTCTAAATATGTGTTGAAGAAGCAGAAAGTGATTGAGTCATTTTTTAATTGTCATGTTTTAAGTAGCAGTTCTGTCTCTTGTGGTTTTATTTAGCATAGTTTGATTTGTCCAATCTCATTCCTTGTGATAATAGAGAATAAAAAAGTATCTTTCTTGAAACCTAGACAAGGTTTTCCCAGAGTTGCCTATTCTGAAAATAAAGCCCTCACTGTCATGATACTATAAGAAGATGAAATTACTCTGGAGGTTTGGTATTTTTTTACATTAAAATGAACTAAAGCAAAATTTAGAAGAAAGACCTACACATATGTAAATACCATATTTTTGATAAAATGTGTAAATAGATTTATCAATGATGAGTGGACAAGTGGCCAATTATCTACCACACACCAACTATTTATAGGACACACACAAATAAAGTATAACTGTATTCTGTGAATACCATTTTCATATCAAATACCATATTTAAATGTCCACCAACATGATTTCTGAGTGATAAACCTCAAATATGATTTTAAATTTGGTGAAATAATGGAAATATTGAGGTCATGTACTAAAATGTGATTAATTTTAAGTAATGATTTTAGACCTAATCATTGTTGTGACAAACTATAGCAGAAACAAGCTAATCGCAATTTGTGGCTGTGATTTGCCATGTGGCAATTTGAACAGAATGAAAAGCATGCTGTTGATTTTTTTTTTAACCAATGAAAGAAATCATCATTCTCAATGCAAAGTCCCCACCCCCAATAGCTTTAAGCAGTGTCCTTTAGAATTTAATTTTTCAATGGATCACTTTAAGGAGAATGAGTAGAGAAACCAGTAGTTAATTTTAGACCATGTTTTATATAAGGCTACTGGGGACAAACAGTCATAATCTAATGACTATACTCTTTAAGCTTCTTAATTAGCTCCAGGTTCATAAACTAACAGAAATAAAAGCTAAGCATGCCACAGAGCTATTGACTTCTCAGCAAGTACCTGTGATGAGTTTTCAGCAAAGCTTCCTCTCTGTGCTGATGAGATTCATGCTACCTAAAACTTAACAGAAATGACACTGTGAACAATGTAGTTGGGAAGTAGGTATGTGTATATGCATTATTTATATTCACTCTTCAATTGGGCATGGGGAGCAGCTCTGGTTCATAATGCTATGTACAACAAATTTTTGTCTGGTTTTACTAGATCTGCTTGATGGCAAAAGGGGAGGGTGGTGGGTGGGAAAGGAAATATCAGGGCAAGTGCTCTGATAAAATGAAGGCAGGGAAACAAGCTGAATTACTTGAAATTACTTGAATTTTCTTGTCTTAAAACTGAAAAAAAATATAACAAGTTGAAATCTGCAAGTGGTTCTCACACCTCTGGTTTTAACGTGAACTGATACTAATGTTTGAAATCATACGTGAGAAATATAAGCACCTATGTACTTAGAATAGGTTTTGAACGGGAACACTAGAAATTAGAAAGAACTAAGAAGGAATATGACCTGTGAAAGACTAGAACGTGATGACAATGACAGAACACACCAGGGTCACCAAGAAATTGATGAGCAGCTGGCATTATGCCTATGCAAGTAGTATTTGAGAAGGTAAGATGTATGAAAGGATTAACTCATGCTAAATGAAGGAGAAAGTCTGCTCTAAGAAGACACTGTCTTTCAATATAAATTTGTTGTAAGATTTACAGATTAAGAATTAAAGAATCTGTTGTTGGTGTTTTGTTTGTTTGGGGGAAAAGTCTGACTTCTTCGACTATTTGTTTTTACTACCAAATTGTGTTAGTTAATTTCTTGTCATTCTTGTATGTAAAATGGGTGTTGGGGGTGGAGGGGTAGAGGAGGAGATTGAGAACTGGGAGAAAGAATGAGAGAGAGAGAGAGAGAGAGAGAGAGAGAGAGAGAGAGAGAGAGAG
>NW_021604589.1:529090-586080 GCF_004785775.1 Grammomys surdaster | reverse complement strand
AGAGAGAGAGAGAGAGAGAGAGAGAGAGAGAGAGAGAGAGAGAGAGAAAGTGTGTGCTGGGGATAGATAAACTACCTGGTAAAGGGTTTGAACATATACAAAGTGTTATAATTTTATTAAAAGAAAAATGTTGGGGTTTGAAAAAATTGACCATCATTCCTCATTGGAACACATAACTCATTAAAAGAAAAAAAGAAAAAAAAAGAAAAAAATACAAAACCAGCATGGTTTGACATCATGTGGGGTCATGAAGAAATCTGTCTCATACTTTGAAAAGTACACTCAGCAAAATTTTAAAAATAAAAGTTTTTAGACAAATGTGATAAGAAACCATCATTTCCAGTCTCAGTAGGTGATCATTTGTAATTTTCATAAAAGCAGTTCGTTTGCAGTATGGCTTTTGTGTAGCTAGGGGTTTTTTAGTGTGAGGAAAGGTATGTGGGCTTTAAAAGTGATTTTAAATCTTGAATAGAAAAATCACATGAATTGGCTTTAATAAAAATGTCACCTTTTATTATTGACATTAATTTAAGTAATCATACCATATATTTTTAAAATACATGTCTGACTTGAATTGTGAGGCAATAAGATACTGTCGATGTGGTGATCATAGAACCAACCCTTATAGTTTTACTTATTTTGTTTACTCTAAAAATCTATAGCAGAGTTTCTCTATTTTGTATTTCATAGATTTAAAGAAATCCCAAATAAAGATTTTAGATTCACTGTGGACAAGAATATTGAATAAGAAAGTTTAAAAAGCAAGCAAATCCTTAATAATCTGGAATAGTCTACACGGCTTTATAATATACTAAGATGCGGGACTGTCTTTAACATCACTGTCAGCTCCAGGCAGGGTACACACATTAGGTATTATTAAAAAAAAAACAAACCAAAAACCAAAAACAATACAAACTTTTCTTCTGTTGTTTGCACTGATGCTATCTTTTTCTTCTCTGTTTATCCAACATGTTTATATTGTGTGGGGGAAATTCTGTTTTACTTTCTTGCTTTTCTGGTGATGATCCTGGTTTGATTTTCTTGTTTTGTTTTTGGCTAAGTAGAGGACATGGACTAGTTCTAGCAAACAAAACACCCTGTTTGCTCTTGTCAGTGAGTACATTCTCTGCAGTGGTGGTAACTTAGGGGATGAGATGGAAACAAAGCTTGAACTATGAAGGTTATATGGTGTGACTATTTTGGTACTAGAACCAGTTCATGCTGGCCAAAAAGACAATGGTTTTTGGACTTGCATCCATTTTTGTATTTTTGTAACATTTGTAAATACAAACTTTTTAAATTGTTGCAAAGATGGTTTCTTTTGTAAGATGTTTTCAACGTTTACATTCAATTCAAGCCTTTGTATATTTTAGAGCTGTGCAACACTTTAAGTCTTGTATTTATTTTTAGTAAAAACGGTGACAGTTTCATTGTGAACCCCTCTCAAAAATGTATCAGAAAAGTTTGATTACCTAGAAAGTGTGTATAGAGACTGCAAATAAACGTGACTGCAATTAAACAACAAGGTTTTCTCATTATTGTTACTTAATTGTAGTTTGGAGGTTCCACAAGGATGGAGTATTTTCTTGGCAACTGAATATAAAGGGGCGGAGTTGTAAGCAGGAAAGCATGGTATCTATAAAGGAAACTAATCTAGTTTCAGTTTTGTGAGGGGTATATTTTCAATTCCCAAACTACTGGGTGGCTCTTTTCTACATCAGTCTAAGATTTATGACTTTATATTGAAGCAGTTGACTACTTTGTTTCAGAGTTTATTATACTTGTACATCCTTGCCAAGAAAATAATTTATATATGTAAGACAAATTGTCACTAGGTGACGTTACATTCGCTTTATTACATAGCAAAGCTTCTGTCTCAAGCACTAAGTTCTTTGCATACACTAACCTGTGTACTTACCAAGGTATGCTCATTTTAAACTGGGGAAAACTGAACATGATTATGATTTACCTTTGTATATTACTTTAGAAATACATAAGTGTTGGTCATAGTCCAACCAGCAACCAGGACATTGAAATATGTTAGTTTTGTATTCTTATTGGAGACTGAAAATAACTAGTGTTCCTAGGCTACTAAGAAAAGATCTAAGACCCTGCACCTCTTGCCATTCAAGATGTACTACTGAAGAATACCCCTGGACCCCCGTCATCATGGATATCTCTAGTGAATTACAGGAGAAGAAAGAGAGTGGGTAATTGTATGTAAATAGTAACAAGCTTTAAATAACCAAATGAAAGCACGTGCCATATGCCTAGGAAGCTGGCCCATTAAATCACTTTTGGGGCCAGCCTAGGCTCCGGTGTCTCCACAAAAACCTCTGTCTGCTTGAGAGTCTCTTGCCACAGTGCTCTAGAGGCTGCCTGTTCTTCCAATCACCTCAGCTAACATAAAGCTAGGATCGGACACCGAGCATCTAACCTTTGATGCCAGTGACCCTGCCTCACAGTAGATAGGAAGGCCCTTTCTACTGGAAACCATCCTTTTCTACGCCCTATCTCCATCTGAAGTGTGGAAAAAAACCCATTCTATATAGTCTTTTGATCTCCCAATGGGATTGGCTGGCCAATGGTCAGATTATGTTTATGGGTGACCACTGATTAGTTAGCAGAATCTCCTGCTTTGTCTTGTAAGAGACAAACACGCGTTGTTTTACGGCCAGGCACTTCACACGCAAGAGCTTTACGACACTCGTTGCGACAGAAGCACCTGGTTTTCAGCACGCGGACAGTTAAAAGGCGTCAACTAACCTCTCTGGTGTTTAACGGTCACTGAGCGTCTACATGGACACGTAACCGCTAGCTCGTAGATTTCTGGAAACATCCAGAAGCTGCTGTCGTCGATTCTTCGTCTAAATACGTAAATTATGGATATCTTATCTTCCCTTTTAATTTTTTTGTCACAGTTGGGGGTATTGTGAGTGTACTAATGTAGAAAATAGCCATTTTAAGTTGTTTGGCCTACTGGCTGGGGCCCTCTAAGGTGAGGAAATATGTTTGACAGGAACAACGAATCAGTGCTGTGTGGCCTTGAATTTCAAAAGCGCTGTAGTTGTGTGGTTCCAATGATTTATAGGTCTCAGAGCCCCAAACACTCGTGAGCTTTTGTTATTTAGCCACTAAAATTGTTATAAATTAGTTATGTTTATATTTATACATAACATATAAGTATATGTTTATATATTATATATAAATATATATATTTATTTATATTTTATGTATTATTTATATATAACATTTAATATATGTATTAAAATATATAATAAATACATATAATATAAAAATATAGATATTTTAACATATTATTTATATGTAACATCTATGATATGTATTTTTATATATATATATCAATATATAAAATATATAATAATATATAAAAATAGACAAATATAAAATATATAAATATATACTATATATTTATGTATAATTTAAATTTAAATTTTTACTTATATTTATATATAAAATGTTGTAGTTATAAATTAGTACATGTTTGTTGGACTTTATGGAAGGAGTTCATACTCTCTTGATGGAAATAGGTGAACAAAAAGTAAGAACTCTTATTGAGTTCTGACTTTTAAAGAGCCTAAGAACTCTAGAGTTGTGGGACCAAATTTTGAGACTTGAGAGGGAGTTTGGGGGGCTTTGGTCATTAACAGTATTTTAGTTTGAAGACATTACAGCCTTACTGAATCATTGTAAATGTTACTGGAGATGAAGAAAAAAGAATTAGAGAGATGTTGAGTAGGCCTTCCAGAGTATTGTTTATTTTTCAGGGGGCAGATGTGCCATCCCAAACAACTGTAAAATGTCTGGATCCCTGTAAGGTTGGGCAGCTTAGGGATATGCTTGTGGGGAAGGCTGTGTGATCTTTGATTAAAAAAAAATAGACTCTAATCTGTTAGGAATCCTTTGGCTTCTCCTGATTTTCTCTGAACTCAGGTTGCTGTTGTAATTTGTCATGTATGTTGTTAAGGAAGAATGGAAGGTTGATTTCAGCCCTTCTTCAGTCAGCATGACCTTATATTTAATGAAATAAATTGATGGGGTGTGGTTTTCCCAGTTTAGGATGCTATGGAATTTTATAACATTGAAAGGCCAAGATCTTGTAAACTGCATTTTGTGTTTTTAAGAAGCCTTAGGATAAAAGGTAGTTTTCAGCCATGCTAGTCATTGTGATCTATTCATATGGGATACACTGATAGCAACTGACTCTTTAATTGGGCTGTGTGGAAGTTTATAACTTAGAAAGATCTTACTGCCTTGATTTACCTTTTGTGTTTTTAAGAGTTATTGGGGTAAAATGTACATTTTAGTCATCCTAGTAATTGTGAGCTATGCTTTATAGGATAAGTTGATAGCACATAGGGTTATTTAGGGTATTTTATTACACAAAGTGCATCAGTCTGGCTATTATGATTTTCCTTGGGTTTCTTTATGAAGTCTTAGGGTCAAATATCATTTTCAGCCCATCCTAAAGCTATCTTTTATGAGAAAGGTTTTTCTGGTGACTCTGGATTTGGCCTACTTTGGGATTTTATAACTTAGAAAGCTATAACTATTGTGAATTGTGTTTTTTATTTTTAGGAAGTTTTAGCATAATAAATAGTTTCCAGCTATCCTAGTCACTGCAAGCTGTGCCTTTGGGATAAGTTGATGGTAGATGACTCTCTTTGTTTGTTTTGTTTGAATGTTTTATACTGGGAGTTACTGTTTTGGCTTGCTTTGTGTATCTTTAAGAAGTCACTGAGTAGAACAGTTTTCAGCCATCCTACCTACTGTGATCTATGCCTTATAGGATAAAATGATGACCTTTGCCTCCCCATTTTGCTCTATTTAGAACTTTTGTAACTTGAAATGGACCTATCTGGCTTTTGTGATTGGTCTTGTAGGTTCTTAAGAAGTCTTAGAGAAAAAAGTAATTTTTAGCCATTCTAATCATTTTGAGTTTTCCTTATGGGATAAGTTAATGTCAGATAATAGTGTGGATTTGGATTATTTTGGTATTATTATTACTATTATTATTAGGAAGATCTTGATGTTGTGATTTGCTAGCTATGTTTTTAAGAAGTCTTAGGTAAAAGGTAGACTTTAACCATCCTAATACTTGTCAGCTATATTTTATGGGATATGTTCATGCAGATTATTATTCCAATTTGACCTTTTTTGGAGTTGTATATCTTAGAAATTTCTGGCTGCTGTGGTTTGGCTTTTGTGCCTTTATGAATCATTAATATAAAGAGTTGTTTTGAGCCATGTTTGTTAATCATTGTGAGATATGCCTTGTGGGATATGTTGATGGAAGTTGATTCTCCTAGTTTGCACTGTTTTGGATTTTATAGCTTGAATTGGAGTTAGAGTGATTCTGGTTTACCTTGTGTGTTGTTAAGCAGCCTTAGGGTCAAAGTCATTTAGTACTATCTGATACTTGTTTTGTTCTGATAAAAGACATAGGTAGAACCAACATTTTGTTATATTGTTGAACAAATGACTGATTCCAATAGCCCTTTTAGTTGGTCTGTTTAGAAATAGTGAAGGATTTTCAAATGTGTAAGTCCTGTTTTCTAACTACCCATTGTTTCTGTTTCAGGAACTTTTCTTCTTGAACTACTCTTACCACTGTAAGACTGTTTTACATTGTTCATTGTAAGAGTAAATCTTTAGAAGTAATTTCATAGTATATTCACACGATAGGACACTAAGGGGTTTATGTTAATGTGACCATAGATAGGAAAGACCTCTCCTGCCAAATGTTACTTTGGCCTGATTTTGAGCTGTCTTTGAATTGAATTGTATGTTATGTTTTCTTTCATGTCTGGCTTCTTTTACTCAAGGTAGTAGTCGTGAGGTTCAGTCTTGTTGGTAACCACAGTAAGTAGTTTCATCATGTAACAGAATCACAGTAAGTAGTTATTTTCATCCTGAGTTTTTCTTTGTATGGCCACAACTACAGGTTAAATACTCACAGTTCATGTAAATATTGTAGTCAGGAAACTCCAAACAGTTAAAAATAAAATGTGGTGGAATTTATATGTCAAATTGAAGTATATTATAATTTGAAATTTTTACACAACATTGGTCTGCATTTGTTTTACTTGGGAGCTAACTCTCCCATGCTCTTAATCTCCCTTAGAATTTTGTCCTTAGGGACTCTTGTCACTAGTCTCTCCACTAGATCAGAAAAGTGATAGAACCCTGATACCTTTATTGTGTCTCTTCCTGCTACTCTGTCTCAGGATGGATACAACTAATTAAATTTTGCACTAGGGTGTCCCTTCAGTAACAGTCCTTCCAGTCCCTTCTGTGGCAGAAATTCAAGACAAACCTAGGATCATATCATTGTAGACATATCTGGTTCTAGTTCCATATTAAATGACTCAGAGTCACAATCTAGCCTTGAGAATTCTCAAGATTTCAGCTTATATTTCACAGGCAGTTTGTTTAGGTTTAATATTAAATGTAACTAAAAAGGCAATCATGATTTTGGAGCTTCATTGCGACCTGGAGATAGGACCTCAGAAGAGTTTATAGGGCAGTGAGGAGGCAGAGTCTCTGTGGTCGCTCTGCCCATATTGCATCAACAGCAGCAGCCCAGTAGCTGCGCAACAGCAGCAGCAGCAGCAATAGAGGCACCAAAGGTGGAGAGGAAATGGCAGTGACATCAGTAGCAGCATCAATAGCAGAGGCAGTGGCAAAGACAGTAGTGGTCAAGGCGGTAGTGGCAGTAGCATTGGTGTCAAGGGTAGCATTGGCAGCTGCCTTCATATGAGAACAGATTCTTGGACGAAAGTTTGGCAGAATTCTGGCTCCCTAAGCCTAAAGCCATTTCAGCTCCTTTACAAAGATGTTAGCAGTATATTCTCTTGTTCAGTGGTTTTCAGCATTTACTTTGTACACTATTCACAGATTGCTTTTAAAATCGTTGTGAGTTTCCAGCCATGGCTATCATAGCTCTTCTATGTATAGAGATTTATTCTAGTGCTGGGAATGTAGCTTAGTGGTAGGGCATTTGCCTAGAATGGATAAGATCCTAGGTTCCAGCATCAGCCTCATAAACTCATCCATGTTAAGTTGGTTTATAACACATTTATGCATTTCTTTTCAGGAGTAGAATACTTGCCCCTTGGGTTACTATGCAGTAAACCTTCCAGCAAGTCTAACAGTCATAGGCTAAACTCAGTGGAGTTTCTCCTACAGCACAACAATGATGCCTGCCCCCAGAGAAGCGGATGAGGTTTGTATTTTAACTTGATCGTCTCTGTTCTTTTAGTTATGCTACAGTGTTTGCTAAACTGAGTTAAATTACATGAAGTGAAACATATAGATAATAAGCATAATTTTGATAATCCACTATAAAATTTCTATGAGCATTTGTGTATAAATCTAAGAACACACACTTAATATTTCTCCTGGATACTCTGAAATTGAATTGCAAACTTGTAGAGTTTATATAAAATTCAACTTCATGAGAATCTGACAAACTGGTTTTTCTTTTTAAAATTTCTGTTGTATTGTGCTGAGTTTCTTAATCTCTGAAGTTGAACACAAATTTAAATTATTAACATACATACATACATACACAATTTATCCTAGCAGTGAACACATTTAGTCACATAAGAACATGTACATTAATGTCATTGAAGTAATCTAGACAACTTTCAACTTCTATCAACTGTGATGTTTTCATTATTGGAGACAATGCTTACTGCTGACCATTATTGAGAGATATTTTGGGAAATATTTACTTGAAAACACAAGCTACCATGTGAAGGCAAACTACTATATTTTTGTGAGGAGTATTACATAACCTAATCGTGTGTTAATTTAGTAATCTATTCAGTGGAGGCTAATTCAGGTAATCTCTGTCATGTATTTTAAAACAAACACGTACAAAGCTACCAAGTCTGTTTACTTTAAAATTTTCTCACTTCATAATTTGTTCTTAGAATAATTATTTTTGAAGAAATGTAGCAGTTACTTATGGTAACTTATTAATACCCTGTCTTATTTCAGCAATGTTTTAAGATGTTTTAGAAATTAATTTCTCAAGAATCAGAAGTGCCTAAGTGTTTTCTAATTTGGCCACATGGTGGCACTGTTGAATTGTTTAGGATCAAAACTGGTGCAATGCTCTGGTCATGGTTAGTTTTGTTGTTATTGTTGGGTTTTGCTTGTTTGTTTGTTTTGGCTTTAAAAATCAATTTCAACATTGAAGTCTAATGCCTCTCCCCTGAAGTAAAGAAGCTGTTAAGCTCGATGGAGGTGGGGAGGATGACTCTGGTATGTCTGGATTAATGAGAGGATAGTTCTCACTAATCCAAATATTTTTTCTCTTGTTTATTGAGTCAATATCTTTGGCCTACCCAGGATGTCCTTGATCTCACCATCCTCCTACCTTAGTTTCTTGAGTTTCTGATTTCACAGGAATGTGTTACCATGCCTGACTCACATAAATTTTTCCATATAGGCATGGTATTAAAACAAAAGGCAAATGTCCTTTGATAATAAAACAGGTGTTCAAAACTTCTGAGAAGTGAATTTAAAGTCCTCATCTTTTCTTTGTGTTATTTTACGTTTTCTTTTAATTTGCTAAGAAATTTTTCTCCTATGAATATCTCCTTAGGATAGAAATGATAATATGCTTTATGACTTCACCAAAGACACATTTCAGTAATATAAGTAATATAAAACAACAATTTGCACACTATATCACTGTTTACCATTTTAAAGAGAAAGGTTTACATTCCAAATGTATTGTGGAGTTCCTCTTAACTTATACTCAAGAATATACTTCATCCTGAATCTTTTTAGACAGAACTTAGCCATTTTACACTTCCCTTTTCTTAAGTACTAGGACATTCTGAGCAACCTTTTACTGGAATTCTAAGTCTAAACTCTTCAGGTAAAGTCTTTCCTTTCTCCTTTACTTGACTGGCAATTATTTCCATTCCTTGCAACTCGAATTTTTATTTCATCTGTGTTTTAATTAAGACTTTTGAAAGATTGGTGAAAAATAATAGATAAGTAGTATAAGGTATGCTCACTAATCAATGTGACTCTTACTGAAATAAAGCATTAACTATTTGTGGTGTGAAAACTATTCTAGAACATACCACATCCACCTGAAATTCATGAAATTCAAGAAATTGAAGGACCCCAAGCAATTACAGCTATCCTGAACTATTGTCAGGTATGGTTCTCTCTTTTTCACTGTTTTCCTAGAACATTAAATTGTAAACGTTTCTTTTTTTCTTCTTTTTTCTTTTTTCTCTTTTTTTCTTTTCTTTTTTTATAGTCATATGCATCGTTTTCTTTTTTTATAATTTATTTTTTCTCAAATCGTTATTCATTCACACAGGGGTTATAAACACAGAAAGGCAGGATGTGGGGAAGGGAATGACACTGGAGTGTGGGTGTTCAGGGGGAGTACAGATATCTTCAGAACCGGGTATCGGCTAGGTGAAGGTTGAGGGGACAATTCACTATGACTCTGCCTATGACTCACTTGTCCTTATCTAAGTCGGTATTGTCTGCCAAGGCTACCTATTTACAAGGTCTATGATTACTCAGGCTTATAAATTTACACAAAAGCTGCCTGTTGACACTAGCTTATAGCCATCTGTTTCAATGTTTTTCCACTGAGACTCAAGACTTGGTGTTAGTATACATGTATGACAGGCCTATTGCTGATTTTAGGCCTATGGCTGATTTTAGGCCTTCAGTGTGTAAGCAGGGCTGCCCCTGACATCTCCTCCCTTCTCTAAGTATAGAAGGGCTGTGGCAATTCTAAACTTGCGAAGGCGGGGATAGAGGCCTGACCTCCAGTAATTGAAGGGGACCTTGTAATGGCTCCGGTCTCCCTGTCGTTGTCCAGTGAGGCATGAGGGCCGTACCCATCCTGATGTCTTTTTCCTGGAGAGGGGATACTTTTGACATCAACCCCTATGCAGTCAGGCTTGTCCCTCAGGGAACCCAGAGAGATATTTTTATCTTTTATTGATATTCCCTTGCAGTGCTTAGCCTTGCAGCCTAAGCAAGAATTCAGATCGCCAGTCAGAAGGGGTTCTGGGTGCCCCTCTCTGCTTGGTCTAGGGGCAGAAGTCCCCTCTTTTAGG
This sequence comes from Grammomys surdaster, assembly GCF_004785775.1. Classification (NCBI taxonomy): domain Eukaryota; kingdom Metazoa; phylum Chordata; class Mammalia; order Rodentia; family Muridae; genus Grammomys; species Grammomys surdaster. Next base: position 575,953 of record NW_021604589.1, on the reverse strand, counting down.
TTGGGTGGAGATGGGTTTTGGAAACACCCTGTATAAAGTAACAACCTCATCTTGAGTCTCGTGGTCCTTCGTAGCTAACTTATGATAATGTATCTGAGTAGGTATTGTAAACATTTCTTATGTGAGGGGAAATTGTATAGTTAAGTGAAGATTTTCCATATTAGATTACTTGTGATTTTTCACCTCATTGCAATTATTCTGACAATTTCTACTTAGAATAGTATTTTCAGATGAAAATTCGAAATATCAACAGGTATATTTTAGAATATTAAAAGAATATTGAACAAGTACTGTATTTATGTATTTTCCATCTATATTGCCTAATATTAATTCCTTCTATAAAACTTTTAAAGGAAATTGGAAGATTTGGATACAGTTTTAGTGTGTGCCTACTTAATTACATATTAAGATAGCTTGCTCATGTTTTACAAGGACTTTATCTTATAAAATATTGACGGAAAAACATAAAAATAAACTTGTGGTTAGGAACTGATAGAAGTATGTAATTATTGTAGCTTTTATGAGCTGTATATTCCAGAGGCAATAGAAGTTCATAAAAGTGGTTTTTATTCCATAAGGTTTGCAGAATAGACTGAACTGACATAGTTCGAAAAGTAAGTGTGTGTGTGTGTGTGTGTGTGTGTGTGTGTGTGTGAGAGAGAGAGAGAGAGAGAGAGAGAGAGAGAGAGAGAGAGAGAGATCTTTTAGGCTGACAATGGTGAGGACAGAAGCCATGCTGATAGGTCTTGGTCTTACAAATGCACAGAAACAGGGAAAGGTGTACAAGGCTGCCTGACTTGCAATGCCCAAATATTGGCAACCCTGAAGCCTGGGACATAGTGTTCAGCCAGAGGACCAGTAATTATGCAAGTTGAGTGAGATATGGCATTTCAGATGAGCAGTGCCTAGGTTTCCAAGCTGTACCAGTAAGGGGCACTTGAGAATCTTCTCATATCACTTTGCTGAGTGCTATTGACATGCCATCCTTACCTGTGTAATAGATGATAAAAGAAACTATGTAATCTTAGTACTTTTGAAAGCAGAGGCAGGAGGATTGCTGTGGTGTGGGAATGCTGCTGGGCAGGCAAAACACAGAGACACTAGACTGTGTTTACCCTTCACTGCCATTGAGTGCTGGGCTGGAGAGAAGCATTGATACACTGATAAGGTGGTAGGAAAATGCAGCCCTAAGATGTGGTAGGTCGAAGTTGGGGTTCCCCGACTCTCAGGCTTCCAGTACCCACTTAAAACCTCCTGGAGTCATGAAGGGAGGGTCGGAGTTCCACCAGCCTGAGATGAGGAGCCCTGAACCAGGGGTTTTCAGACTCTTTCTAAATTTTTTTTAAAAATTTTTTATTGGCTATTTTGTTTGCATTTCAGATGTTACCCCCTTACCCCATTTCCAACTGCCCAGGAACCCCTATCTTATTCCCCTCCTCCTGCTTCTATGAGGATGAGCCTCGACCCACCCCCTACTCCCACCTCCCCACCCTCAAATTCCCCCACACTCGGTGTCCAGCCTTCATGAGATCAAGGATCTCTTCTCCCATCTATGCCCGACAAGGCCATCCTCCCCTACATATACAGCTGAAGCCTTGGGTCCCTCCCTATGTGCTCCCAGGCTGGTGGTTTAGACCCTGGGAGATATGGTTGGTTAGAATTGTTGCTCTTCCCATGGGGCCACAAGCCTCTTCAGCTCCTTCAGTCTTCTCTCTAACTCCTCCATTGGGAACCCCATGATCAGTTCAATGGTTAGCTGTGAGCATCTGCCTCTGAATATGTCAGACTCTTGCAGACCTCTAAGGAGACAGCTATATCAGGCTCCTGTCAGCATGCACTTCCTGACATCCATATCAGTGTCTACCTTTGGTGACTGCACATGGGATGGATACCCAGGTGGAATGGTCTCCGGATGGCCCCTCCTTCAGTTTCTGTCCTACACTTTGTCTCCCTATTTGCTCCCTTGAGTATTTTGTTACTCCTTCTAAGAAGGACCAAAGCACCCACACTTCCCTCTTCATGAGCTTCATGTGGTCTGTGAGTTGAATCTTGGGTATTTCGAGCTTTCAGACTCTTGGAAATCTAGACTCTGCTGGAAGTCACGGAGGAGCTGAGAATGGAGGAGGCCCTCAGATTGAGACCTGGGGCCTTGGGGCGCGGGGTTGGGGAAAAACTCCAGTGTAACTCATCAGCAATTGTCCTTAGCTTAGTGGGGATTGCCTGGGGAGCAGAGGGGTCTTCTGCAGGAGACTTAGACAGAATGACTCTTTAAATGAAGGCCTTCTCCATGTTCCCTATAGAGGTTCATGATGAAAGAGACAGTCCTTGGTTCCAAACTCTTTATTGATTGTTCATGTGGAAAATAAATACATATCACCTCCTCAGGGTGGACCAGAGATTAAATACATTTCGCCGAAAGAATGTCCAGGAAGAGAAACTTGTTAGTTAAACCCTCAAGGCCTCTAGATACCTCATTAGCATGAAGAACTCTGTTGTGATCTATGTGTTCCTATGTAGGGAGTATGTTACATGGCAGGGGCCTGGTTAGAACCAGGTAAAGCTCCTATGGTCCTCTTTGGGTTCCAGGGCTTCCAACCTGCTCAACCTTACCAAGTTTCCTGGCATGATCCACTGCCCCATGTATTGCTAGAAGCTCATGACCAGCTCCATCCATAGTTAATTTAAGGCCAGCCAGGGCCACATGATGAGAGCTGGTCTAAAAAAATAAAAATAGAGAAACAAAGGAATCTCTTACTATTTAATGAAATTATATATTGTTTACTCTCTTAGATGGGATTATGATATAATTAGAACATTTCCCCTTTTCCTTTTTCTCTTCAAACCCTTCCATATACCTCTTCTTGCTCTCTTTCAAGTTTGTTGTTTCTTTTTTTCATGAATTGCTATTGCATGTATGTGTACATACATACATACATACATACATACATACATACATTACATACATTCATTCATACATTTATGGCCTTTTTTCATCGATTGATATCACATGTATGCTTATACATACATACACACAAACACACATGCAAACACACACACACCTCTAAATACAATCTATTTAGCCTGCATAATGTTACTTGTATGCATGTTTTCAGTGCTATTTGGCACTAGACAAGCAATTCATGTGCTCTTCTCTACAGAAGATGAATTCTCTCACTCTCAGAATTCCTGAGTTGCCTGTAGTTCTTTGTGCAGGGTTGAGTCCTCACAAGCTTTCTCTCATCCACTTTGGTGTATCTATGATGTCCTTTTTATTCAGCTAATGTTTAGTTATGTAAGTGAGACATTAGGGTATAGCTTCTAGCATTACTAGGAGACACAGTATCACAGTAAACTCCCTGGTCCTCTGGCTCTTAAAATCTTTCTGCTTCTATTTTCACAATGTTCCCTGGCCTTTGGTACAAAAGTTGTTTTATAGATGTTTCCATTGGGACTGGGCTCCACAGGACACATTTTGAGAACCACTGTCCCAGGATGCTTGTTATTTGCTCTCTTGAAATGGTCACTGCTCTCTCCAGGCTGAGATAGGCCTTTCTCCAAGACAGGATTTTTCTTTTGTAGGTTTTTTTTTTAAATGTTGTTTGCCTCTTTTCTGGTTTTTATGGTTCATGGTCCCAGCACCTAGCAGATTAGTTCTGACAAGAAGAAGGCATTCATAGTTGAAAGAAAAAAATGTTTCTGGTCTTTCATAAATAATTTCTCTGAAATTTCTGAGCGTTTCAAGAAAAACCTCGATCATATTATCAATGGTGTTCCACATTTATATGGCATGTAAGGTGTATTCAATAGCACTGTGAAATCATTTCTAGCTGCTTAATATTTAGAATATTTTGGAGTCTAACATCACATACATTTTATTTAGCTTTATATTCTACTCAGAGTGGAACACTTTCTGCCTATTTTTTTTACAAGCCATAATGTTGCATGAAATATTAAATAAGCAATCCACACTACCTCTAGCATGGCTTCTGTGGCCAGGTGGACTCTCTGACTCAGAGCTCTGAAATCTCTCCACCCAGCTCGCTAAGTTCCCATGCCACGAATGCCGCACACTTCCAAATTCCCGTGGCTGGCTGGGGTGCCCTGCCACCATACCTTTCTCTGGAATCCAGTTGAGTCACCACGTGAAGGAAAATACCACACAATCTTAGTTTACAATTTACAGGTAACACAATCGCTGGGCACAGAAACTAGAATCCTAATTTTGTAAGCTATTTAAATTATAAATCCTCCAGTAGCTCATCCCAGTGGATCCGGGAGCCTCTCGTTACCTACATTGTGTCTCCATGCTTCTTCCCCTCCTACTCTTTCCGACCTGGAAGTCCAGCCTACTCACCCAGTGATTGGCCCCTTGAAATCTTTATTCATTAGGGGAAGGTTCTGTCACACCTATGGAAGGTAGCTCTTTTTCTTAATAGATTTGAATACTTCTCTTCTAAGTCCCTCTTCAATGGAAATTGGCTGCAGCACATATGGGTGGGAGTTTGTAAGAAGCTGTGATGAACTCACTTCTGGCACTGAAGACCCTTCCATGTGTGTTCCCGAATCAGCTAGTGTAGTGGCAGATTGAGACTTAGCATCTCAGCCATTTTCCTGTGTCCCTTAAATACCAGGCCTCAAATAGAAAATGTGATGTTTCTGACTACTGGAGAACTTCCATTGTGCCTAGCAACTAACCTTGGCTTCGTGTATTTTCACATGTATTACTTTTCTTTTGAAAGAGTAACTACTAATACCTTTTATTACAACAGCTTATATTTAAAACTGTACAAAGACTGGAAAAAAAGCTTGATGACATGGATGAAAAAGTAACAAAAATTTATCATGCTCGTTCCAGATCCTTGTGGAATTATCCTGTAAGTATACAAATACATTTCACAACTCTGATAAATATTTTCTGTCTAAAGATGCCAGTCAGTTCAAAGTGATAGAGAACTAGTAAATGTGGGATTAGCAAGGCTTATCTATATTTGCTGGAGGAACAGATGAGGACTACAACTCTTTTTGAAAGAATGCTTATGTTCAGTATTAACGAATGTAGGACAATAAGAATTTTTTTCTAACTTTTTATTGATTCTTTGTGAATTTCACATCATGTACCCAGGCCCACTTATCTCCTCATCCCTTCATATCCACCCTCTGCCCTTGCAAGCATCCCCACAAAGAAAAAACAAACAAACAAACAAACAAACAAAACAAAAGGAAACCAAAACAAAGCATAAAAATTATCTCGTCCTGGAAGGTGTAGTGTGTCATACAGTATATACCATTTTGTCAATACATCTCTACTTTCAAATGTTCATTGCAATGAGTCATTAGTCTGATTCAAGGCCTCTAGCTTCTGCTACACCATCAATATTGTATCCTTACCAGTACTCCTCTCAGTTTTTCTGTTGTTGCCCTGTGTCATGAAAATCTTGTATATTTGGATCTGCAGGACCAACCAGTCCTTTTACACATTCCAGCAGTTTATAGATGAAGTAGATTTTTGGCATGGGACAACTCAAAGCTCTGGATCTGGACCTGGGTGGTAGCTGAGTTGGTCAGTCTGTCATCTCTCCCATACCCACACTACCATGGGTGAACTTTCCAACACTGCCTCAGCTAACTCACCCAATGCTGCAACCAGCAGTTGGCAGGGTCATTTCTCTAGTGTTCATGCTCTTTAGGCTGACTCACCTGCCTCACACCCCTGATGGCAGGGGCAGGGGCAGTGGTGAGCTGGCCCCAAGTGTGTGAGCTCAGGAGACCTGGCCTAGCCACAAAGTAATGAGAACAAGAGATCTGGGCCTATGCCTCACTGGCTACAGCTCTCAATAGAGTGCACCCCCCCAACACACCTCAGCTGGGAAGCCAAGTAGAGCTTGCTTTGGTGATGAGTATTTTTGTATTTGTACCTATAAAGTATACAACAAATTAAATATAGGTTAGAAGAGGAACAAAATTGCATGATCAAAATAGAACACCATTTTTCTAATGTAAAATAATGTTGCATAGAAACCATAATGTCTTGATTACTCTTTTTATTTGTCTTTTGATTTTAAAGGCTTTTAGATCTGTGGCCAGAAAGTACAATTACCTGATGTCTAAAAGAGTTAAAGTGCAGAAAGTGAAAGAAGTAGTTCATGATAATTCCTTCACCTATCCTCAAAGTTATAGTCCAACTTCACCAGTCCGCAGGAGGGAAGTATATAACCATGATATGGAAAACATTGAGTCCATGGATTATAGCCTGCCTTTCCAGTACACCGATGAAGTTGACAACACCCAGACTTTCCAATATACCGATGCTATTGACAACAGCCAGTCTTTCCAGTATACAGATACTGTCGACAACAACCAGACATTCCACTACATTGATACTGTCGACCTCAGCCAGACTGTCCAGTACACTGATACTGTTGATACTGTCGACCTCAGCCAGACTATCCAGTACACCGATGCTGTTGATACTGTCGGCCTCAGCCAGACTATCCAGTACACCGATACTGTTGACCTCAGCCAGACTATCCAGTACACCGATGCTGTTGATACTGTCGACCTCAGCCAGACTATCCAGTACACCGATACTATCAACCTCAGCCAGACTATCCAGTACACTGATACTGTCGATAACATCCAGCCTTTCCACTACACCAATACTATGACCACCATGGAGGGTATCCAGAACACTGAGAACAATGCTGTTTTCCATTCAGAGAATTCCCAGGAAGAAGCATTTGCCAGATCTTCACCAGAGAGGGACTATCAAGAAACTCCACTAAGTCCTATATATACTACCCAAAGCTATGAACAGTATTACAGACGTAAAGATATACCTGGCTCTTCTACAATGCCCTACTACAGTGACCTTGAAACTCCCAATACGGACACCATCACTTCTGCCTCTTCAACAGCAAGGGAAGCAAGTTCACTCCCTCCAGGGGAGCTCATCCCCATACAGAATCCTGAAATGAGGCGAATGGCCTTACTGGAGGCTCAGCTTACACCTGTGATTGATCCTAACACTTTTGGTGAGTTTTGAATGGCACCAATGATTACCATCCTCTAAGCAAGCTAGCAGAAGCTTCCTGTTTCCCATTGTGATGGTTGATTTGTAGTTATATTCAAAATGGCTACTGCTAATTATTGAGTGGGTATTATGAGTAAGGCAATGTGCTAATCATCTAAAATGTCTCTTCTCTGGTGACCTTCATAATGATACCATTGTGATATTGGATAATTCACACACACACACACACACACACACACACACACACACACAAATCAAATTTCTATTGACTTTCTTTGGTTAGAAAAAAAGATTTTCCCAGTAAATTACCAAGCCTCCTTCATTTGTAACCATACATTAGCCATAGAGAGTCAGATATTTTGCTTAAGGTACTATTTAAATACAAAGAAGTTTCTGTACAATTTAATAAATAGTACAGCTAAACTTGTTGAGATGTGAGCACTCGTGTTTTATGTATTATTATTTCTTTATTAAGTGTTTTTATTCAACCAAAACATTTCTTGCTATTCAGTTAAACATAAAAGAATAATTGCCTTAAATGTCAAAACTACTACTAACTAGACTCATCAGAAAGTATTTTTAATTCATGTTAACATTTAATCCACAAATGGTATGAATTTAAAGAGTAAAGGTGAATCTAAAAATGACAATATTGAATATAGTGGGGAGATTTGCTTCAAAGAACTAATCTTGTTACCTGAGATAATTGTGGCTATTAAAATTTGTTGATATAACTAAAAAAAATAAACAATTATAAAGTGTAAACTCGAGGAATTTCTATTGTATTTAGAACAATAGACCTAATTTAGGAAAAGAGACATTTGAAAGATATTCAGGAAATTCATTGAAAGCCTTGAAGTAAGAAAGGATACTAAATTAACTTGGATTGCCATAACTTAGTCCAAGTAACACCATTTCCTTCACTTGCTTTTGGCCAAAGAGGCCTTGGATTGCTACATTTGTTTCATGATCATCAACGAAGCCTTAAGGTATATTCTGAAGCTGTTCCTGCTCTTTGGGGGAGGTCCATTGGCACATTCGTATACAGCACCCCTCAGATCATCTTTATTCAGAATTTTTATCATTGGAATCTTGAGTCCTTACTTAGGTATTTAAGAGAAGTTTCCAAGAATGAGACTATTACTTTCTACCTAACATCTCTTATTTTCAAGATGCTGATCAGGTTTTTATTTTTAATTTTTTTGTTTTATTGTAACGGCAGGTTCATCACCTGAGTGTAACAGTGTTGTTGTGAGACACCTTGGTGACCCTGTAAACTGGTCTGTGAATGATGTGATAACATTTCTGAACCGTTTAGATCCTCCATTGGCTGACCAGCTCTACCCTACCATCAGAAAACATGTAATGTATTTTTTAATCTAGTTTCTCTGCTACTCTAATGCCATTGAATGACCTCTGCACTTTTATTTGGATACTGAGTTATATGTATGCCAGGGGAATCCTATTATGGGTTTGATTTTTGTTTGTGAAAAAGGTTATCTTGTTCATCATTCTATGCTTAAATGGTAGGTTAACTGTCTGTTCTTCACATGGGCATCTAAGTATCTAATACACTAAGCAGCTTCATGTTCTCAGAAGACGGAGGTTCAGGATTACAAGTTTGAGGCAGAACTCCTCCCCTGCTAGGACAAATATACAAACCCTCTCCAAACTAACCCACTTTTCCACTTTAGGACCATAACCATAGGAGAGGTTTACCCACAATGCATAACATAATAGCTCTCTTGTTATGATATCTAGAAGTTAATTTAAGCTGATAAGTTCTGTTTATCTTATGTGACTCTTGAGGACTTGTGATGATGATGACCATTTATACAGCAACATCTAATTAGCTACAGACAAATAACTCACTTTCATAAAAAGACAACACTGTTGAACACATTTACTGTTTGCATTGTTGTTTATATATTTCCAGCCCATATCTGAAAGTTCATAGCCATGAAATTCATTTCTGTCATTCTTTCTTTTTACTTTTGTCATAGATACACAGTATTTTATTCTTCATATAGTATTTAACATTATAGTTAATTTAAATTAAGTTAAATTGCTTTTTCTTAAAAATTGATATGAATATACAAGCTTCAAAATTATGCATTGGTATGCAATGATCTTTTGGATAATTTTGTTCGGGACATACATATTTAGAGATTTTATAATCATAATTCATTTTATATGTTCTTGTATACAAAGAAACAACTCCTCATTGAATATAACAGTACTGTTAACCATTTTAAACTTCTTCTTTCTATAGGATATCGATGGGAAGGCCCTGCTGCTGATCAACAGTGATACAATGATAAAATATATGGGGGTAAAGGTGGGAGTAGCCATGAAGTTTGAAAACTACATTAAAAAGCTTAAAGATGGAGTAATCTGCCAGTAAAAAAATGTTTGTACAACTTTAAATGTTCTCATAAATTTTTCCTTAATGCACAGATGACTCCCTATGCTCATTAGTTTTTGTTTTCAAGAAGATTCTTATAATATATGTTATAACTAGAATTGGAAAAAATACATTATAGTCAAAGTCTGTTTCAAGATACATTTAACATATTAATATTAGCATATACAGACTGGAAGTTTATTCTGTCTTTAAAATGTTTTCATTTTATAGTTTATAAACATGCTTTATGCAAGAAACAAAAAAGCTACCTTTGATTTGGGTTTATCTTTATGATTGTTTTTAAAGCAACTAAAGAGGAAATATAAGAAATTAATAACTCCCATATTTAAAGTGGTGAGAATTTTTTACAGAAGAGAAATTAAAGGAAAATATATAGTTATCCTTCTTGGATATCTTATCTATATATTACTGGAGTATACATTTCATGTTCTATCAGTTTTCAGAAAAAAACCACAATAGGTGTATAATTTATTTTCCTCTATTTGGATTTAGAAGAAGAAAATGAAGCTTAAGGTGTCTAATGAGCTTCAAACCACTAAACATTCTTACCAGTTTTTTGGATAATTTATAGTATATATAGAATGAGATACCATTTTAGATTTTAAAGGAGAAAATGAAGCTTATAAAGTGTCCAATGAGCTTCAGGCAACTAAATGATTTTTATAAGTGTTTAGATAAATTTTAGTATATACAGAATGATCATATTATCTAAGAAGTGTGTCTAAAGAGTAGTTTGGAAGAATTCTGACTATAGTTTGAAGATGCATACTTACTATATTTAAAGCCTTTATATTTTTGTCAACTTTGGGCATTTACCTAAGAATTCATATCTTTGAAAATACTTATACTCAAAATTTAAATATACATAGTATAATAGTATATATTATTTTATGTGCTTATTCTTCATGGAGGTATGACTTTTGTACCAAAAATATACAGAAGTAAATATTTTGAATTTAAAATGCTACTTTACATTGATACAAGAGCAATGATAAGCTGTTTATAAAAAAGATGCTCTTATTCTGTTTGCCACTTGCCCTTACTAGCCCTTCTCAGTTTAGCCTTCAGAGTCAGAAACAGTACAGAGGCTAGTTTCTACATTTGGAAGTGCTCTATCTTGTACCACATTTTCCGGTGTCTAGGATGTTCACTATCGAAAGATATACTAGGCTGACATGTTTGAAACTTTATTTTATAATTTAAAACTTTCAGTAGAAACATGGATCATTACTGTTTTGTTATTGCTTATCACATTGTATAACTTTTGATGTAAGGTAAACTGTTAGAATTGGTGCTAATAATATTGATTACTTACTGAAAATGGTAATGAAATGTTCACCAGGGGTAAGAATTTAGGTTCTCTTTTTAGAAAAGAAAGTCTACTAGTTATAGTAGTTGAAAGGATTGCTTCATTTGTACTCCTGCTTGTGTGACATTCTAACTTCATACTTTTCAAATCATATAAAGATACTATGCATAGTTGAATATGATTCAGATGCTTGAAAAACATCATTCTGTAATTTTCAGATTTCAAGATATAATAAAATCAAATAACTGCAACAATTGATACCAATCTCTCATTTTAACTAAGATTTTATAAAATATATTCTGATCATGCTCCCCATCTCCTTCCAGATCCCCCCCTTTACCCACCCATCCAAATCCATGTTTGTTCTCTCTCTTTTTAAAAACTAATCAGGCAAATGGAAAAGTGAACAAACCAAGATAAAAAACAACAGCAAAAAAGCATTAGAAATACACACACACACACACACACACATACACACACAAATATAAAAAGACAAAATTGGAAACTATACTGTATACCAAAGATCAGTAAGATAAATAATTAATTAATTTAAAAAAAGCAATATTAGAAAAAATCCACAAAACACCATTGTGTTTGTTTTTGTATACTATCTACTTCTGGGAATGGACCTCCCCTTATGTGTGGTTTATAAAGCCAGTGAGACTCCATTGGAGAAAACTGATTTTCCTTTACAAGTAGTTGTAAATTGGAGATATCTTTTTTTGGTTAGGGGTAGAAAATTGTGTACACTTCCCTAGCATTGGGACCCATCTGGCTTGAACTTACGCAAAACTTGTGCATGCTGCCACAGTCTTTGTGAGTTCACAAATGTGTCAGTTCTATTGTGTCTGGAAGACACTGTTTTCTTCAGCAATTTTCTCTGGCTCTGACCATCTTTATGCTTCCTCTTCCACATATGGCATTGGGTGTGGTTCCAGATTCTGCCTCTCCTCTTGGGATGTCTGGAGGCTGCTGGTACATGGGTAGCATGGAGAGGTTTTCCAGGCGCTGGGTACATGGCCAACTGCTTGTGACCACCTGGTTGGGGGTCATCTGGTTATATGCTCTGAGGCAGTCATGGAAACAGAGAAGGAATTAGTTCTACTCCTGCTTGTCTCAAGATTTAAGATTTCTTGGGTTTGAACATACTCTGCTTTGCCAGTTCCATGCCAGTTCCTCTTGTGGCACAGTCAAAGTACCTCACACCTGGGCACTGAGGTGTTTGATGAAGACATCCCATTCAATATTGAGTATCCCAAAGTCTCTCACTCTGTATTTTCCAGCTGTGAGTATATGTATTAGTTCTTATCTACCACAAGAGGAAGCTTCTGTGAGGATGTCTGAGGGTCTATGGGTGTAGCAAAATGTCATTAGGAGTAATTTTTTTTTTTGCTGTGATACTTTAGTAAATTAATGGTATTTGATTTTCCCCTAGGATAATGACTTATCTAGTCTCAGGTTCTTGGCCACCCAGCAGTGTTTAGGCATGGGTTCTATCTATGGAGTGGGCCTGAAATCCCATCAGATAGACAGTGGTTGATTACTCCTGCAAAGTTGGTGCCACTATTGTACCAATATATCAGGCAGGCAAGTGTTGTACATCAGTTTCCTCTGAGATGGAAACATCTGATCAAAAAGACAGGGCAGCCCAAATGTAGAAATATTCTCTTATAAAAAGTCTTGACCACTATCAGAGTATTTCTCCTCTGGTTATCAAAGTCTTCTACCCGTACTGAGAAGATGTCTACAAATACTAATAGACACTAATGACCTACATAAGGAAGCTTGATTCATCTCTTTGAAGTCAGCTTCCAATTTCTCATCAGGGCCTAGCTCCCTCAGATGAATGGTGGAGACTCCTTTTGCCCCTTGCCTTGGGTTCACCTGTGTTTGGGGGAGACATTGAGAGGCAGCCTAGGTGGCCATATCAGAGATTTGGAACATGGTTCTTGGAAGACAATAATTCAGTCTAGTGGTACCAAGACGGGTGGTCTGGTATAGTTGGTTTACCAAAAACTTTCTTATGGCTGTAGGGAGGATAATTCTTGAGTCTGGCAGGATCCACCATCCAGATAGTCTTGTTTCACATCTTGAAAGTGGGCTTTACCCTCTTGTGAGTAGATAAATTGGCAAAGGGTTGGAGGGAGCTATGAATCAGGAAAGGCAGAAAGTGTTCACCAGATAACTCTACTGCTTGTCAGGCCACCTGATCTGTCATACAGTTTTCTTTGGTTTTAGGTGTTTTGGGGTGTTTGGTATCCCTTGATGGATAACATCTACCTCCTTGGGAGAACCAGACCACTTCAAGGAAATAATTTCATTTTTGTTTTTAAAACTTTTCCTTTAGCAGTTAATAAATCTCTTTCCTTATGAATCATAACATAGATATGAAAGGTGGCAAAAACATACTTGATATTTGTATCTGTATCAATATTTATTCATTTGTTCTTTCCCCAGCATAGGACTTGAATGAGAGCAATTAACTCTGTCTTTTAGGCCTATGTGCCCTGTAGTGACGCTTGTGCCTATATAGTGACCCACTAAGGAGTTACTGTTGCCCTAGCTTTCCTGACTTGGTTGATGAGAATCTGCTTCCATAGGTGTTGCGCGTAATTTTAAAAAATTCACGTGCCCTGGCTAGGTGCCTGCAATGGCGGTCTCAGCCAGCCCCCATGGCTAGCTTCACCAAGCTGCTCCAGTCTCTTGTTTGTTCCATGCTTCACAGAATGGCCATCTCACCCAGCTCCCACAGCTAGCTTATGCTTTTCCCATAAATGACAGGAACTTCGATCACTCTACACCAACCATCCACTCCCTGCCCCAGTGGCTGACTCTGCCAAACGACCATGACTGCCACTTGGCTGTGACCTCTCTCTTGTTCACCTGAATCATTGCAAATGGAAAACACAAGACAATCTTAATATTTAAAATCAGCCAGATGTCACAGATGCTGGGCTCAGAATCTATTGTACTAGCTCATCAGCTATTCTGTGTTGGAATTCTTGTGGCGGAGGCCACCACAGGATCTAATAGCCCCCAGCCCTACATAGTGTTTGTCTTCTCTGCTCCACAGCCTGGCCCAAAAGGCCTTCTCTTTATCGTGTCCTCCTTTTCCTCTCTGGGACCTGGAAAACTTGCCTCCATATTATTGCCCGACAATTAGCTTCTGCTGTCTTTATTTAGCCAATCAAACAGTCAGGGAAACTCCCCCTTCACCTTACCTTTTCTGTCCAATAAAAAAATAAAATAAAAACCTTTTCTCCCAGATATAAATTAGAAAAAATCATGACAAGTAAATTACACAGTATGAGGTACAGATGACATCCAGTCCATCCATTTGTCAATTTAGATAGAGTACTCTACAATCTTAACTTAAAGGCTTGCAATTCTATACCTGAGTTATGTCCTGGATTTAGCTTGTATGCTATCTGAAAACCATACTCTCAAACTATATCATCTCTCTCAATGCTAAACAGCTTGAGTTAGCTATGAGACTATGACCAGTTTTCAACCGTGCCAGAAATCTTAGAATGACTTAAATATAACCTGGAAAAATATAGGAAGCACTAACATAGCTTCCAAAACTAAGCCAAGGTAGAGACAGCTGACTATCTGGACAGTCTCCCAATTTTTTAGAATCCAAGAGCATCCTTCCAGCTTTCTGGCCAAGGATCGTCTATCTGACAGACTTATTATGCAGAAAATTGAAGGGCCATTGTCCTTGTCTGACAAAGCCAGTAGTCGACAAGTGTCCTAATCTGGACAGAATTCTGCAACATGTGTCTTTCTCTGGACCGAACTGTCAGTAGATGAAATGGGTGACTTCTTCCCAGTGGCTTCCCTGCCATGAAAGCAACCTTCTGGAGGTAAGGATGCTCAGCATTCTCTCCAAACTGTGAAGGGGGTACTGTCAGGAGCATAGGCACAATGCTTGTCTAAGAGTAACAATATTAATCTCAATTTTTGTATCAATATAAGATATTCATAGCAATGAATATCTTAATTATGTATCAAAAGTAAATTCTGTACCAATGTAAGAAAAAGCTTCAATTTTGCATCAATTATAAAGATTTCTACCAATTAAGATACTGGCTACATGATCAATTCCACCTATTTCCTCCCTATTCAAATTAAGATCATTTCCAAATTATTCCTTAAAATGACATAATTTGTAAAACTATTATTTGTAAAATAACTATAATTTGTAAAATAACCAGGACCACCCATCCCAATATAAGGGACAGGGAGGACCATCTCCACAACTTCTTCCTGCTGAATGGAGGTGATGACATATTTTTAAAGGGGAGGGGAAAGGTAGGGAAAATAGGAGAGTTGGTTAGGCCTTTAAAACACCAAGTTAACGATTGCTATTCACTCTCTGATGCCTAAGTTCTGACTGGATCCACCTGAAAGGTTGAATGAGGTAAGACAACCCGGGATCCATGACACTGGGAGTCCAAGCAGGTCAGTTCAGCATGTCTGAGGATGAATCTCACCAAATCTGTACAATTTGTAATATATAAATCTCAAAACAAGTACCATGAAGATGTCTACATGGATTGCATTAGTCTGTGTAGTTTGTACAAACTAGTTAAGAAAGAATTTCTGCTCCTTGTTTGAGCATGTGAAAGACAGTCTTTTGTATGAGCCAATTTTAATAAAACTGATCATTAGTCTTCATTCGTGCCGTGTGAAGAATAGCACAAAGAATCTTTTTTACCTTTCCTGTTTGGTTCTCTTGAATTTTTCTAGTTCTTCAGGGGGTCTCCCTCTATTATATCTGATCCATATAACTCTAGAAGAGGTCCAGAGCCTAATTGCCTTTTCTATAAACACAAACATAAAGCCTTTCTCCCAAATTAGCATGCCCTTTAGCCAGTAATTAGAAAAACTTTAGCCTGACCTTTCTCCCAGAGGAATAATAAAATCACCACAAAACTCAAAATCACACCCATTTTGATAATTAAAACAATTCAAAACAAATGAAGTAACCTAAACAAATTCTATATGAGCCTATTTTTAGGCTTTTTCTAATCTGTCATGTCAGGGTATTTAACCCAAAATTACCATGGAGCACATGTTCGAAGAACATGAGTTATCCTGCAAGACTTCAAGACTTTTCTAAAACATTTGTGTGTTTTTATATAATCTTCTTACTATCTTTCGTTGGAGACAGCACCAGTCCTTTCTCTCTGCCCATCTCTAGCTCAGCTTGTTCTTGCACAGCAGGGGCTCCCAGCGCCTTTGGGCCCAACTCCCTGCACTGGTTCCAAACTGCAGGAAGAATTCCCCACATGGCTCATGCACAATCTATATACTCCTGTATCTTTAAAAACAATTAGACTAAACTTAGAATTCTATCCTATGATTGCCTGCTTATGGGAAGGAGGCAGCTTTTACTGTCTAGGTCTCTGCCTCAGAGCAGCTAACTTGTCTCTTTTTACAGCAGGGGACCCCAGAGTCTGTGATCTGAGTCTCTCCCTGTGTTTCCTTGTTTAAGATTCCCACGCACTGGAGCCGCATGACTCTGCTGCACTCACTGAGGAAATTCCCTCTCCCCTCCTTCCAGACCTGCTTCTCTGTGTCTGAATCAATCTGAGAATCCTAAATTATTAGTGGATCCTTGCATACCATGTTGGATGTTATTTGTTGCAAGTAATTTTAATAAAAGCTCGCTTTCTCCTTCTCAAGAGCTCTCCCCGAGCTCTCTCAACCTCTCAAGGCTAGGTCCATTAGCCTCTAATGACTGCCCGGCCTCACTCAGATCCCATGGCTAGCTTCACCAAGCTGCTCCAGTCTCTTGTTTGTTCCTTGCATCATGCAATGGACATCTCACCTAGCTCCCACAGTTAGCTTACACTTTTCCCATAAACACCAGGAGCTGCAATCACTCTACACCAACCATCCACCCCCATGGCTTGCTCTGCCAACTGCCAATGACTGTCACTCAGCTGCGTCCTCTCTCTTGCCCACCTGGCTTGTCACAAATGGAAAACACAAAACAATTTTAATATTTAAAATCAGTCAGATGTCACAACTGATAGGTTCAGAATCTATTGCCCTAACCTCATCAATTGTTCTGTGTTAGAACTCTTCTGGTGGTGGCCACCGCCACAAGATCTAATAGCCCCCAGCTCTACACAGTGTCTGTCGTCTCTGCTTCACATCCTGGCCCAAAAGGCTTTCTATCATGTCCTCCTCTTCCACTCTAGGACTTGGAAAACCTGCCTCCATATCTTCGCCCACCAATTGGCTTCTGCTGTCTTTATTTAGCCAATCAAACAATTAGGGAAATTCCCCCTATTCAGCCTCTGCCTCAGGCAGAGAAGTATCAGTGGAGGTCTGAGTGACTGGCCTGAGAAATGTCCAGCTTGTTTTCACAGTCATGAGCAGGACTCTAGGATCATCATCAGGTATCAGTGTTATAGAACTGGAGCTGACTATTCTGTAGAGCACTAAAAGTAAGACAGTACTGATTAACTAACAGACTCTTGATATTAAGTGATATGGACATTCTACATCCATTGGCCATTTGCTCTCAATAGGAAGGTTTCCACAGCATGGGGAGCCATTAGAGTCAGATCCTGGCTTAGAATGAGCTTGTCAGCTTCCCTTACTGGTATAGGGATATCAAGTATTGTGTAAAAACAGGATGGCCAGTGGGAGTTCATGCTTGAACAGCTATGCTACAGTTATATGCCAAAATCCCAGAATCTGAGTCAAAATTTCCTTTGCAATACCCCAAATTTCATGGATGAAAAGGTAGAACAGTTTAGTAACATTTGGTAGAGCTAAATAAAACTAGAACTCTGATTAGAGCCTGCTTTAGTTCTTGGAAAGCTTCTTCCTCTGCTTCAGTCTAATTTAGAGGTTGGTCTCCCACCGTGGACATATAAAGAATCAGGGCTATGTCAGCAAACTCAGGAGTCCAGAGCCTGAAATATCTTGCTACCTCTAGGAAGTCACATACCTATTTCTTAGTTTGGGTAGTGAGAATACAGAGGATGGCTTCCTTCTGGACAACATTAAGAGTTCTACCTTGAGCAAGCTTTTATCCCAGAGAGGAGACATTTGTCTGGCAGACTAAGCCTTTTTTTTTTTTTGAGGGGGATAAAATATCCAAATGTCTGGAGTGGCTAGAGAAAGTCCTTGTGTCTGTGTAAAATGCTATCAGTAAGAGATCATCTACAGACTGGAGCAAAGTAGAGTCATGGTATGGTACCCAAAATCCTGTTCAGTCTTTTTATAATGCTTCCCTAACAGGAGGTAAGGGGAATTTTTGAACCCTTAGGGTAGTCTTGCCCAGGTTTCTGACTTATCTCATTGGACATTGGATCAGTCCATTCTAAGGCAAATATGTGCTGTCTCACTAGGGCCAGGGGATTGAAAAAGAAAGCATCCTTAGTGTCTAGGATCATATAGACCTGGTAGTCAAACAGGGAGGAGACTGAACAGAATATATGAATTTAGAACAGTACAATGAATGATTTGTCTGCTTATTAACTTCAAAGAAATTCCAGCCTGGCCAATTATCTGAGGTCTTTGTTTATAGGCAGGCAAGAAAGACATATTCCAAGACAATTAGCATGGGATAAGAATGCTAGCTTCTAATAGCCTCTTAGTATGAGAACAATTCCATGTCCAGTCTTTAGATTCACAGAATATTGCTGGACACTTATATTTATGGCTGCAGCCAAGAAACTTAGTAGGGCTGGCACGTCACCAGTATGGTACAACGACTGAAGGATTTGCTTCAGCCCATGAGCATGATCCCTGGTTCTGGATTTGTTTCCTCTGTGAAGTCTGGAAGAGCTAGAAGACATTCTTCAGATAGAGGGGTAGTTAAACTAAGTTGATATGCAGCTGCAATGGGAATTTTATCCCTTTGAGGAGTAAAGATCATGGTGGTGCTTTATTTATAAAGAGCATCCCTGTCTAGAAGGTGGAAAAGGACAATCTTGAATGACCTGAAGGAGTAAGTCATTTGTCTGTGGCCCAGGCTAATCATTCTTTCAGGTGAGAGGTGATTGTCCTTAATCATGCCCATGTCTTCTATACTGGCTTCTTTTTATTTGCAACCAACACCATTAGAGTTTTAAAAATAAAAACATATGCCCCAGTGTTTAATAAAAGCTTAATTTGATGTTCTTCTATTGACACAGTAGCCAAGGGTATTGGAGGCCTAAGACTACAGAGCCTTGGGGTCCTTCCTTCTGATTCACTATCTATCTTCCTTGTGGTCAAGAGGGTCATGCCATTGCTTTCTTGGGTTTGAGATGGCTCAGGCCCTCGTTCTTTCTATGTCCCCTTTCCTTACAGTAAACACATTGATCCCTTTCCAGTGGGGCCTTCTTCATCCTTTCTATTTTTGCTTTGGGGCACCTATCCTCTGGATATAAGCAGTAGAGAGCTTGGGCTTGGTTGACTAGAAAGCAGGCATTTGCCTGTAGCTCAATCAGCAGTCAAGGCAACTTTCTGTTTTTCAGTATATGTTATTGAACACCTTTTGGGCCACTTGAGTTAGCTGGAAGGTGCTCATTCCAAGCAAAACCCTCTAGCTTTTGGCATTTGTTTTGTGAGTATCCTGGGCTTATTTAGAGACAAAAAAGCAAATTTAATTCCCTAGCCTTTTCCAGAGTCAGTGGGTCAAGAGTGGTAAAGATAATTTTTGTTTATGGAGTTTGTGACCCCTGGGAAAAAGACTAGTGACTCAATTCAGATTATAATTAGTTACATTTATTAAAGCTGCTAGCAGGACAACAATCTCTGAGACAAACTTGACATTACTGTGTAATAAGGTGAGAGGAGGGCATTTTTAAAGGTAAAACCCACAAGAAGACCTTTGTATCTGCACAAGCAAGTCAAGAGCTATTCTACTCTACCATAATTAGATAGTCAAGGCAACCTCAAAATAGTCCTTGAATGTCTGCATAAGCAAGTTACAGAAGCTAAAAAGCAGTTAGCCATATCATAACGAGTAGATAGTCACAGATGTACATTTTTGGGTAGGGGGAGAGTCCCTGTGTCAGCATTACTGGGAACATGTCTTCCAGGGACTGGAGTCAAAGACAAATGGCTAGTGGGTACCAGGATGGATGCCTAGTATAAAATAGAATTCTTTTACCCATCTATCATATAAATGTCTTGGAACTCTTGTGGGACCTGGAGAACCTCAGTAGTTTTAGACAAATTAGTGGGTTTTCAAGCTGTGCCCTGAATTCCACATACTGGTGAAGATTTTCCAGGGCTTGGGAACTGGGGAACAAATTGAGGTCCCAAGCAGGACACTTACATGGCTAAGCTGTCTCTGCAATCAGTACCAGTGGCTGAAGTCAATATGCGTTTAATATGAGGTCAAAAAGGCTTTCTTTGCCTCAATACGTTCCCTTTTCTCTGAAGTCAACAGAATCAGAAATTGCTGGCAATCATCCCACAGAGGGTGATGGCTGTGCAGGACAGATTCCAGCAGAGCAGTTAGGGTTTGGATTTTGTCAGAAAAGGGGTGGTGGTGGTGGAGATTTTCCATTCATACAACTCTCAAGTAGAGAAAGAGAGGTATACTAGGAAAGGATGTTGTCTTTCCCCTAAGTCTCTGCCCCCACCTCCAGGAAGGAGTGGGCCTCTAGCAAGGGAAGGACAGAAGCTGGGACATAATTAGTTCAAATATAGAACATGGCAGGCCCTCAGGCAGGATTCCAAGGGCGGCAAAGGAAGTGCGGGGGATAGGGAAAACTGGATATCTCCATCAGGAGGCATTGTGATGGTTACAGAGAGAAAAGGGGTATGAGGACAGGAGGAATATAGATACAGGAGAGGAAGTAGGGATGGAGTAGAGGGGAGAGACTGATAGAGTAAGGTGGTATAAAATAGAGGAACCTGAGGTTGAGAGAATATTTTAGAAACCAAAACAGTATAATAATCCCTAAAGTGCAACTTTAAGATAAGGGAGTGGGTTTTAAACAAGTGCCAAACATTGAGCAATACAGACTATGGTACTCTGGGGATCCTATGACCTTGAGCCAGACTGATTTCACAATGGCTGGGTGTATGGACTGATCAATGGCCACCCCACTTCATAGGACGGCCAGTTGATATCACAAAAAGTATCCAGCTTTTCCCTTGACAGATAACCCCTGTAGTCTTCCTCTAAATACTTGGGAGAAGTTCTTTACAATACTTCAAAGGGGTGAGAGTTTATAGTGTGCAGTCCCCATGTTAGTAGAAAATTTAAGTGATTCAGTGAAGTACAAATTTTCACAGAATCAACCCAGAAGCAATGACTCCACATACAAGACAAACACATACAAGACTTGTTAGAGTCTCCATGTTGTGGGAGCAAGAAGCCTATTCTGGGGGGCAATTCCAGGAGCAGTTTAATATGACTGGAGAGGAAAGGGTACAATTAGAAGAGTTTGCAGACAAAAAGACCAAGCAAACAACAGCATACAAAGGATGCTGCCAAGTGGGGAAAGATGGAGAAGCTTTCAGGAGCCCCTTGGAGAGTTTTCTCATTAAGTCAGAGTGAATGTGGGGAGCAGCCCAGCTCTCTTCTCAGGACCAACAAAACCAAAGGGTAACAGAAAAGACAAAATAGAAACACCAAATGCAATTTTTTTTTAAAGTCAATTAAATAGCCCTCTGGGCCAAACTTGTTCAGTATGTGTTGAATCACTCATACAGTTGGCTGGCCATTCTTTCAAACAAAACTGAAACCAGATCTCTCATAAGAGACAGAACCAGAAAACTGAGTTTCTTGCTGTTGGAGTCCTAACTTAGTGTGGGAACACTGGGGAAAGATCTGCATATGGCAAATCCTTCATTCAGAAAATGGCTCCCCCCAAAAGTTTTACCCCTCTTATTTAGAAGAAGGCTCTCCAGAAAGGGTCTATCAATCTTAGTTAGAAGGCTCTCTACAGAGCTTGTCATCCTCAAGCAGAACCAGAAATGATTTGTGTATACAGACTTACCTCTTATGAGTATCAGAAGGACTCTGTTTTGATGCCCAGGAACATGGCAGTCATTCAAGACCTCTCTGGACTCAGAGGAGTGGGGCCCTGGACCATTTCTCAGTGGGTACCTCCCCTAAAGCCTCTCCCTAGCCAGAAAGCCCAGAGTAAGGCTGAGTCCCACTAGGCATGGAGAATCTTGCTGAGGTTCTTCAAATGAAGTAATGCATACTATTACCAGAAGCCACAAAAATTAAGTAAAGACAGAATAATGGCCAAAGAGTGGGCTAATGCATTTTGTTTTCATAGTGTAGACTTTCCCCTTCTTTTGATTTACTAGTTTGGAATTATTTATTTCTTGTGTTTTCTTGGATATGGTTGACCTCCTCAGATTTAAGTTACTCTTATAGCACATTCTGTAGATATGAATTTGTAGATAGACACTTTAAATTTTGTTTTGTTATGGAATGTTTTTCTTTCTCTGTCTATGGTGATTTAAGGTTTACAGTTTGGTAGTATAGAATAGTAGTCTGAACTGACACCCTTGCTCTCTTAGAATCTATAGAACATCTGTCCAGGTCCTTCTGGGTTTTAGAGTCTCCATTGAGAAGTTGGGTGTTATTCTAATGGGTCTGCTTTTGTATGTTACTTGGTCTCTTTCACTTGCAGCTTTTAATATTCTTTCTTTGTTCTGTACATTTAGTATTTTGATTATTAAGTATCATGGGGAATTTTTCTTGTCCTGTCTATTTAGTGTTCTGTATACTTTCTATACCTTGATAACCATCTCCTTTAGGTTTAGGAAATTTTCTTCAATGATTTTGTTGACCATATTTTCTGTGCCTCTGACCTGGATTTTTGTTTTGACCATCATTGATCTAATATTAATTCTTACATTAATATGCAAAGTAATTGAATATTTGGTTTTGATATAGTATTTTATATCCTTTTTGTTGATTTTCCTCCCCTATTTTCATCTCTACCCCATCCCTTCCTGTTGGTCACCTTCTCCCAATAGTTTCCCTTCAGCTTTCATGTCACATGTATTTTATTGCTGTTTTCCATTTCCCACTTACAATCTCATCTTCCCTCTCATGATCCTGTACCCTTTCTAGTTTAATAATCCATATCCTCTGCCACACCAATCTAAGATCCTGTCTTAGGGTTTTTACCACTCTAATAAAACTACATGTCCAAAAGCAAATTTAGGAGGAAGGGCATTGTTTTAACTTACAGTCGTAGTCCAGCATGAAGGAAAGTCAGGGCAGGAATTTAAGATAAGAGCATAGAGACAGAATCTGAAGCAGAAGCCATGGGGAACACTGTATACTGGGGTGCACAGCTTGATGTCTTATACATACCAGGTCTATCTACTCAAGGTTTGCAACCACCTAGAGTGGTCTAGGCCCTCTTATATTGGTCATTAGTCAAGAAAATGCTTGACATATTTGCCTAT
Organism: Grammomys surdaster; assembly: GCF_004785775.1. Taxonomy (NCBI): domain Eukaryota; kingdom Metazoa; phylum Chordata; class Mammalia; order Rodentia; family Muridae; genus Grammomys; species Grammomys surdaster. The sequence goes on along the minus strand of NW_021604589.1, from coordinate 552,787 downwards.
AGACCAATTATAAGGATGCATTTTCTCAACTGAGATTCCCTCTCCCCAAGTGACCCTAGTTTGTGTCAAGTTGACATAAAGCTAAACTGCATAGATCCTTATATATAAAAATTAATAATTTTATTATTATAAAAATTAATTGTATTTCTGTGTAATATAATTTCCAGTTCCATCTAATTTTTTGCAAATATCATGACTGCATTTTCTTTACAGCTCTCTGAAGAAATACAAATGTCTTATAAATACTTGGAAAAGCGTCCAAGATACTTAGTTCTCAGAGAAGATCAAATAAAAATTGTTTAGAGATCTCACCTCAACCCAGTGAGAAATAATAAAATAAATTAAAAAATCAAATGACAACAATTGTTGTTTGTTGAGGATATGTTGAAAAAGGAACCTTATTTACTGTTAGGAGTGTAAACTATTGCAGTCCCTACTAAAATTGGTGTGGGGTTTTCTCTTATTAAAAAAAAAAACTCAAAAAAGAATTACTTTATGACCTAGATATATCACTCCTGGGTATATAGTCAATGAATTCTAAGTGTTACCACAGAGGTATTTACATATCCTTGTTTAATGTTGTACTATTCATAGTTATGATATGAAAAAAAACCCAGGTAGCTACCAACAAATGAGTAAGGAAAATATGGTATATATTAACAACTAGTTCAGTTGTAAAGCATGTCTTGATTCATCTGTAGACTCATGCCTTAGAGCAAAGGGTGATATAGTCTTTTACTCCTTTCATGTTGTAGTATATTGCTCATTTTCTGTCATTTTCCAGGAGGCTCACAATAAAAAGTGATTAAACCAATAAGCTTTATTTGTGCTCAGAATGCTTGTTGTAAACAATAGAAAGAATTTTATAAGGGTGTTATGAAAAGCCAGCATGTATCAGATATCTCATCCTGTTTAAATTTGTGTTTACCTAACAACTATAGCTGCTCTTTCAGCATTGGGGCCAAAAGCCCCATCTTTGATATGCCTGTTGTCCTCACTTACCTTCAGATGGTCCCATTTACAGCTGAGTAACCACAACTAGTCAGTCCATACTCATGCTTCCATGCACCCCAGCAGACAGTCACTGTTGCTTTTTCCTAGAAGCATGGCCTGTTGGTTGGCAATAAGTTGTTGGAGATGGAGAAGCCCTTTTAGAAGATACAGTGTTAAAGCTCAATGGGCTGAAATGGAGTTGCCTACTTGAATGTGCTGAAGCTTGAGTTGTTCATCACATTTATTTCATACCTGTTTTCACAAATTTACTCAGGAACTAGTTTGTAGTGGCACCTGCCCTGTGAATTTTTCAGACTCCTACAAATTATCTTTTCTTTATCTTTGCCTCTCAGCCCATCTTTTGAACATAGCCAGAAGAATTTTGAAACCGGTACTCTTATTTACTCTATGAATGTCTAGAATTTGATTTCATCTGTCATCAGGATGATTTCTAACAATTAATTTTTTTTGTAGTCTGTGTTCTAGAGTGGTATCCACTGAACTTTTAAATTCAAGCCCCTTTGTAAGCATAATCATATCATGATCTTCTGGAATATTCAAAATTAAAATCAAACCTCAAAATGCTCACACTGTGGTTATTAGATGTGGGATTTGGAAGACAACCACTGTATTTTCATGCTATTGAAAGGGCAATACTTCCTAAGTAAATGAAACAGGTTTAAATCTGAGAGTTCTTTCTATAGCCCAATATTATCGCTTTCTTACGAAGTACTCCAAAGTTGATCCAGGCAACAAGGAACACCATGAAGTAGTAGATACACAAGACAAATGCCCAATTTCAGAATGCATGACAGTTCTTTGAGATGGAGTATGAGGCATATGCATTTACCCCATAGACAAGCAAGCTGAAGGGAGAAAAATCCCTGATAGAAGCAGTGGCTGCACTGTGTACTTTAAAAAAAAAAAAACTGATGTCAAAGAACTAAAGCAGGATCTAAAAAATGTCTGATAAAAGTATTAAATAATCATACACAGTCAACATATAGAAGTAAAGAAGTTATGGAAGCTCCTGACCTCTGGAAGCTTATAGTCTGCCTGAGAAGACAACAATAAAAACAGATACCTATGCATTTGTAAGTATACAAAATAAGACAAAAGTGAAGTGATCATGAAAGACACACTACACAGCTTTTGCTTGGAGAGAGAATTGTATTTGGCTTACCTGAAGAAGTGTTTCCACTAATCTGGAAGATGACAGGCAGAGGTGAAGTAGGTGTGTATGCTGAAAGGTGGTGAACAAGAGTGTGTTTCTGTTGGTACACACTGAATCTCCTCTAGAAGATAGTTGGTTTTATTTTTAAGGTATCACAAATACATGTAGTTATTACTTTATTAAAATATCTTGGTTTTCCTATGCTTAATCTGCATCATTTATCAAATAATCCACTCTCTTCTAATGAACAAAATGAATTACCTTTATCATGTATTAATTCACATATTCATTATTTGGGTAGAGCAAAATTGTCCCCAAACTTTGAAGCTTAAAGCAACAAGTATTTGTGATCTCACCATCTTTCTGATGGTTAGCAGCCTTGAAAGGCGTAGTTAAGTGGTTATTATTCAGAGTCTTTATAGAAAATCACATGTTGACTAGGACTAGATTGTCTACTTAAAAGATGGCACCTTCATAGTTTGTCTAGGATGGATACCATTAAGTATACACAAAAATAATTTAATGTCCTAGCTAACCTTTCTGTCTCAAGGTGGAGTTGATAGATACCTCAGCATTTCAATTGCAGTTGGCAGAAAGCTCCATTCATCTCATAGAACTATTCATAGGATGTAAGCTAATTCCTTCCATAATGGAGGCAGAAAGGTGTCAGAAGTAACCTCAAAGAGGACTAGAACATTCATGGATTTTTCATGTAATTGAGTATACATTTAATACCAAAAAACAACTTACAAAAACTGAAATTGTCTTCTATAATCTAGTATTAGAAAAAATAAATGGTTACATCTGCCATATTCTATTGACCATACAGACTAGCCCTGATGTACTTTGTAAGAGATTACACAGGGTGTAACTACTTAGGGCAGGAGCCATTGGGAGTTAGCTTTGTAGCTGATGACACAGATTACAAATGTTAAACTTGGACTGGTGAGAAACATCAGCAAGTAAAGGTACTTTTTGATGAACCTGATGACCCAAGCTCAATCCTCAGGACCCACATTGTAGAAAGAGAATCAGCTACTACCAGTTGTTCTCTAACCTCCACCAGCACATTGTGGTCTACATAACCCCTTACAACATGCACACAAAACAAATAAATACAATGGAATTTTAAGTGGTAAGCTTAACCCATAATTTAAGAAATTCAAAGTAAAGCTGGTGAAATAGCTTGTCTCAGTGCATAAGGTGCTTGCCTTATAAACACAAGAACTTGAGTTGAATATCCAAATCCTCCCAATGTATGTGTGTGTATAATAAGCCAAATGTGGTAGCACACACCTGTAGTTCCAGGGCTGAGAGACAGATAGGCAGATTGTGATTGCTGTGACTCACTGAAAAGCAAACCTGGAGTGTGTTCTAAGTCCTGAAAGACCCGGTTGCATATGAGGAATAACACTCAAGGTTGTATCTGACTTCCATATAGTTGTGCAAGGCCCTGCACATACACAGATAGGTGCAAATGTGTATACACACAAAAAAATTAAAAATATAACAAGATGTATATTATTCTTTACCATCTATACAGTCACAAAGACCCAAAACAATAGTAAATATTCTTTGTAATGTGACATAAATTTTTTGGGGGGAAGGCGGGGAACAGATCCAGAAGGTAATTTGACATTACATGTAAAAATCTGGAAAAAAAATGCTCATTGACTTACTAATTTTGCTATTTCAAGTTTATCCAATGTAAATACTCAATCTGCTTAAAGATTAACGTTATAACAGGACTATTCAGCACAGTAGATTTTATAATAACAGAGTCCATAGAGTGGCTTCACAATAGAGAAACTGTTACATATTGTTGAGGCAACAACCTCCACCCCAGCATAGCTGTAGTCATTTTGTTCCATGCCTACCAGCTATTTCATATTGTTTTTGTAAATGCTTGCCAGTCATTGACACAGAAAAATATCTTGACTTAAAGCAGGGTCATGCTGACCACATACCCCGTTATGTTCTGAGGTTTGTTAATATTTTATTTTACTTATCATTCCATTCATTTATATTTCAAATGATATACCACTTTCCAGTTACCCCTCTACAAGCCCCACATTCCACAACCACCCACTCCTCCCTCCCCTTTGCCTCTATGAGGTTGCCACCCTCCCTCTCCTGCCCCACCCCTCCAGCATCCCCTTACACTCGGGCATCAAACCTCCACAGGACCAAGGGCCTACACCTCTCATTGATGTCAGACAAGGCCATTCTCTGCTACCTATCCATCTGGAGCCGTGGATCCCTCCCTGTATACTCTTTGGTTGATGGTCTAGTCCCTGGGAGCACTAAGTGGTCCAGCCAGCTGATGTTGTACTTCCTATGGGATTACAATCCCCCTCAGCTCCTCCAGTACTTCCTCCAGTTCCCCCACCAAGGTCTCTGGGCTCAGTCTGATGGTTGGCTCCAAGCATCCACATCTGCAATGGTCAGTTGCTGGCCGGACCTCCCAAGGAGCAGCCACATCAGGTTCCTGTAAGAAAGTGCCTGTTGGCAATGGCAACACTGTTGGGTTTGGTGTCTGCAGACTGGATGGATCCCCAAGTGGGACAGTCCCTGGATGGCCCTTAAGTCTGTGCTCCATTTTTGTCCCTGTTCTTCCTTTGGATAGAAACATTTCTGGCTTAAAAACTTTGATATCAGTGTATGGCCCCATCCCTTGAACTGGGGCCATGCCTATCTACTAGAGGTGGTCTCTACAGGTTCTATCTCCCCCTTCACTGCTAAAATCTTCCCAGTTGGGTCCTAGGAGCCTCTTGTTTCCATGGGTTCTGAGACTCTCCAGTGGCTATTCCCGTTTCCTCATCGACCCCCCTACATATTTTTATTCAATTTTCTGACCCTCTGTACCTTTCTCCTGTCCCGTCTAGTACCTGCTACTGCACCCTAATTTCCTCTTCACCTTCCCTCCACTTCCTATGATCATCCTGTTCTCCCCTCAATGTAGGAATGAAGCATGCACATTCTGGTCTTCCTCCTAAGCTCCATATGATCTGTGAGTTGTATCATGGGCATTGTGAGTTTCGGGGCTAATATCCACTTATCGGTGAGTACATATCATGTGTGTTCTTTTGTGTCTGGGTTACCTCACTCAGGATGATATTTTCTAGTTCCATCCACATGCCTGCGAATTTCATAGTTATTGTTTTTAATAGTTGAGTAGTACTTCACTATGTAAATGTATCACATTAATCCATCCTTCTGTTGAGGGACAGCCTCAAACACATGGGCAAAGGGGAAAATTTCCAGAACAGAATACCAGTGGCCTCACCCCCTGCCAATATCTACTACAACATCCAGGGACATCCAGGGACCAAAACATCCAGATGGCTAAAAGTCATTCAAAGAATACAATTTAAAAATGTCAGGGCAATATGATACTTTCTGATCACTGCTACCCTTTTACAGCAAGTCTTAGATATTCTAACAAAACAAAAGCACAAGAAAATAACCTTAAATTAAATCTTATAAAGATGCTAGAGGCCTTTAAAGAAGAAATAAATAAATCCCTTAAAGAAATACAGGAAAATGCAATCAAATATGTAGAGTTTTTTTTTTAAAAAAGAAACAAATAAATCCCTTAAAAATATACAGGAAAATAACAATTGAACAGGTGAAGGAAATAAATAAAACTATGCAATACCTGAAAGTGGAAACAGAAGCAATAAAGAAAACACAAACTAAGGGGATGCTGGAGATGGAAAAACCTAGGGAAGAAAACAGGACAACAGATGCAAGCCTCACCAACAGAATACAGGAGACAGAAGAAAGAATCTCAGGTGTAGAAGATACAATAGAAGAAACTGATACATCACTCAAAGAAAATGTTAAATTTAAAACTTCCTGACACAAAACATCCAGGAAATCTGAGATACTATGAAAAGACCTAACTTAATGATAATAGGAATAGAAGAAGGTGAAGAGTCCCAGCTCCAAGGACCAGAAAATATTTTCAACAAGATCATAGAGGAAAACTAAAGAAAGAGATGCCTGTAAACATACAAGAAGCTTATAAACACTAATTACACTGGACAAGAAAAGAAATCCTTCCACCACATTATAATCAAAACACAAAATTTACAGAACACAGATAGAATATTAAAGGCAACAAGGGAAAAAGGACAAGTAGCATACAAAGGCAAAGTTTTCAGAATTACACCCAAGTTCTCAACAGAGACTCTAAAGGCTAGAAAGGCCTGGATAGATATCTTGCAACCTCTAAAAAAAAAAAGCACAGATGCTAACCTAGACTACTATACCCAGTAAAACTCTGAATCACCAAATATTGAGAAAGCAAGATATTTCCAAACAAATCTAAATTCAAACAGTATCTATTCAAAAATCTAGCCCTACATAAAATGCTAGAATAAAAACTTCAACCCAAGGATGATAACTACATCCAAGAAAACAGTGGAAATAAGTAATTCATATCAACTAAAACAAAGTAAGCACACAGAAACACACACACACAAACACACACACAACTAACATCAAAATAACAGGAAAAGCAATCACTGGTCATTAAATATCTCTCAACATCAGTGAACTCAATTCCTCAATAAAAAGCAACAGGCTAACAGAATGGATGCAAAAAACAGGATCCATCGTTCTCCTGCATACAAGAAACACATCTCAGCAATAAAGATAGACTTTACCTAAGAGTAAAGGGTTGGAACAAAGTTTTCTAAGCAAATGGACCCAAGAAGCAAGCTGGAGGAGCCATTCTACTATCTAATAGAATAGATCTTCAACCACAATTAATCGAAAGAGACAGGGAAGGAAACTTTGTGCTCATCAAAGGAAAAATATACCAAAATAATATCTCAGTTCTGAACATCTATGCCCCAAACACAAAGGCACCCACATTTAAAAAAAATGCTAAAGCTTAAATCCCAAATCTAACCCCACATACTAATAGTGGGAGACTTTAACACCCCACTGTCATCAATTGACAGGACATCCAGACAAAAACTAAACAGAGAAATAATGAAATTAGCAGACATTATGAATGAAATGGGCCTAACAGACATCTATATAATATTTCATCCAAATACAAAAGAATATAGTTTCTTCACAGCACCTCATGAATTCTTCTCCAAAATTGACGATATACTCAGTCACAAAGCAAGCTTCAACATACACAAGAAAATTGAAATAACATCTTGTATCTTATCAGACCACAATGGATTAAAGCTAGACTTCAACAACAGAAACGATGGAAAGCATATACACTCACAGAAATTGAACAACTCTCTGCACAATGATGTCTGGGTCAGGGAAAAAAATAAAGACTCTCTAGAATTCAGTGAAAATGACGGCACAGCATATCCAAACTTAGGGACACAATGAAAGCAGTGCTAAGAGGAAAGTTCATAGCACTAAGTGTTTCCATAAAGAAATTAGAAGGTTTTCATACCAGCAATTTAAAAGTACACCTGAAAGCTCTAGAAAAATAAAACAAGCACACCAAAAGGGAAGTAAAAGGCAGGAAATAATCAAAATCAGGGCTGAAATCAATCAGTTAAAAACAAAGAAAACAATACATAGAATCAACTAAACCAAAGTAACCAAAAGACAGACAGTATCCAAAACAAAAAAATTAGAAATGAAAATGGAGACATAACAACAGATATTGAAGAAATTCAAAGAATCTTACTTCAAAATCTTGTACTCTATAAAACTGAAAAATCTAAGCGAAATGGATGCTTTTCTAGTCAGATATCACTTACCAAGGATAAATCAAGACCAGGTAAGCTATTTAAACAGCCTTATAACCTCTAATGACATAGAAAAAATATTAAAAATCTCCCAACAAAAATTAGCCCAGGGTCGGATGGTTTTAGTGCAGAATTATATCAGACTTTCAAACAAGATCCGATTCTGTTACTCCTTAAACTATTCCACAAAATAGAAACAGATGGATCACTGTCAAATTCATTTATGAAGCCACAGTTATGCTGATACCTAAACCACACTAAGACTCAACAAAGAAAGAGAACTTCAGACCAATTTGTCTTATGAACATTGATGTAAAAATACTCAATGAAATACTCACAAACAGAATCCAGGAACACATAGAAAGCATCATCCATCATGATCAAGTAGGCTTCATTCCAGGGATGCAGGGATGGTTCAATATACAAAAATCAATCAACTTAATATACCATATAAACAAACTGAAAAAATAATCACATGATCATCTCTCTAGATCCTAAAAAAGCAATAAATTTTGACAAAATCTAACAGCCCTACATGTTAAAAGTATTACAATGATCAGGGAAACAAGGCACATAGCTAAAAGTAATCGAAGTAATATACAGCAAGGCAACATCAAGCTAGATGAAGAGAAACTTAAGGCAATTTCATTAGAATCAGAGACAAGACAGGCTGCCCACTCTCTACCTATGCATTCAATATAGTACTTGAAGTTCTAGCCAGAGCGATAAGACAACTTTAGGAGATCAAGGGGATACAAATTGGAAAAGAAGTCAAAGTATCGCTATTTGTGAATAATATGATACTATACGTAACTGACCCCAAAAATTCTATCAAAGAACTCGCACAGATGACAAACAGCTTCAGCAAAATGGCTAGATATAAAATTAAGTTAAAGAAATCAGTATCCCACCTTTATACAAATGATAAACTACTGAATAAAGAAATTAGGGAAACAACACTCATTACAATAGCCACGAATAATATAAAATATCTTGATGTAACTCTAACAAAGCAATTGAAAGATGTATGAGAAGAAGTTCAGGTCCCCGAAGAAAGAAATTGAGGAAGATATAAGAAAATGGAAAAATCTCCCATGCTTGTGGATTGGTAAAATTAACATACTGAAAATGGTCACCTTACCAAAAGCAATCTACAGATTCAATTCAATCCCCATAAAATTCCAACACAAGTTTTATATACCTTGATAAAGCAATTCTCAACTTCATATGGAAAACAAAAAACCCAGGATAGCCAAAATAATACTAAACAATAAAAGAATGTTGGGAGGAATCCCCATCCCTCATCTCAAGCTGTACTACAGAGCAATAATGTTATAAACTGCATGATATTTGGTATAAAAACAGACAGAGGGCTAGTATCCAAAATTTATATAGAACTTAAGAGGTTAAATTCCAGCAACCTGTGGTGGTTTGTATATACTTGGCCCAGGAAGTGTCACTATTAGGAAGTGTGGCCTTGTTGGAATAGGTCTGGCCTTGTTGGAGGAAGTATGTCGTTGTAGGTGTGGGCTTTAAGACACTCATCCTAGCTGCCTGAAAACCAGCCTTCTCCTAGCTGCCTTCAGAACAATAGGTAGAACACTCAGCTTCCCTAATGCCTTGCCTACCTGGACTCTGTCATGTTTCCTGCCATAATGATAATGGACTGAGCATCTGAAACTGTAAGCAAGTCCCAATTAAATGTTATCCTTATAAGAGTTGGCTTGGTCATGGTGTCTGTTCACAGCAGTAAAACCCTAACTAAGAAGTTGGTACCAGGGACTGGGGTATTGCTATGATAGGCCTGACCATACTTTTGTTTGGAGGAATGTGGATTTTGGGACTTTGGAACTGAAAAGTAGTGGAATGCTTTAAGTGGGGCTTTAATGGGCTATCCTAGTAGGAATATGGGAGACTTTGTTGCTGAGCATGATTTAAACAGTGTAGACCTGGCTCAAAAAGTTTCAGTGAAGAAGAATTTCAGTATGTGACCTAGAGACTGCTTTGTGGTATTTTGATGAAATGTGGCTGCTTTTTGCTCTTGTCTGAAGAGTCTACCTGAGGCTAAGGTAATAAGATTTATATTAATTTAATTGACAAAGGAAACTAAAGAAAGCCTATCAGAGACTTTGTTCTGTGGTTAAGTCTCATGAAGAGTGTTTTGAACAAGCATAGCAAGCTTAGAAAGAAGAAATGTAAAATGGATAGTTAAAGTAATAAAAGGGTACCAGCATGTGAAATGGAGCTGAATCCTGTGTTCAAGGAGATAAATAGATTAAGGGAGTGGTGACTATGTGGCAAAATCCTACCCAGCCAAGCTTATCTTTTGTGTTTGTGGTTGAACAAGGGATAATTTGAACTTTTCATCTGGAATGGACTACAATCCAGAAATGGAGGGCACACCTGTGATCCAGATCTTGAGGCTGGAAGACACTGGCTTTCGATCTGGATCTTGAGAAACAGTGGCCATGAAAATCTTAGGCCAAGGCATGGTGGATACACCTTCAATCCCAGAAGACAAAACCGGGCAGATCTCTCAGTTCAAGGCCAGCCTGGAACAGAGCAAGTTCTAGGTGAAGAAAAGTTTAATTAAGTCCAGGAGTGGTGGTACACTCCTTTAATCTCAGCATTGAGGAGACAGAGCCATGCAGATCTCTAAGATCAGGGTCAATTATAGAGCAAATTTTAGGACAGCCAAACTTAGGCAGGGAGGGAGTTGGAAATCAGAAAGCTGGTAATAGAATAAGCCCCATATTCCAGCCCCAGAAAGCACCAGTACTTGGATGGCCATGTGGCTCTGGCTTTAGAGTCAAGAATAGAAGGGACTACTAGGACAATTGCTGCTGGTTAGGTGGAGCTAAGAAATTAGTGGTGATCAAGAAGAGACCAGCATCACTGAGATGAAATCTTCTGGAAAGTGTTTTCTGAGAGCATAAAGAAGCTGTGTTTCAGAGATAACCAAGGTTGTATCTTGTGCTGCAGTTGGACTTGGTAATGGATAAGAATCACCCAGGTGGTACCGATTATGCAGGACTCACACAGAGCAGCTGATGCTTGACACTGTGAGGGACCATGGAAGGTCACTGGCAAAGGTACAGCCTCAGTTACAGTTTACAGTCCAAACTGAAAGGATCATGCAAAAGAAGTTGAGGTTTGGCATCATGAAGGGAGCCTATGAGAGGCTATCAGTAAAGCCTAGATGCAGCAGAAGACGCCAGCATATTAGAGATGCCAGTACAATAGGATGACCACTAATAACAGCAGCAGCAGTGGAATGGAGTCAACCAGAGCCTAGAATGCTATAGAGGGCAGAGCTTGAGAAGTGAAGCAAGCCTCTTTGGAGGAGCCCGGAACATTGGGCTTTGACATCAGATATGGAGATGTGGAATTTCGAGTTTGCCCAGCTGGTTTCCTGTCTTGCTTTGGTACAGTAGTTTTGGCTTTGTATGGGATTACAGTTAAGAGACTTCATGAATCTCAGAAGAGACTTTGAACTTTGGATTTTTAATACTTTTGAGACTGCTATAGACTATAGGGACTTTGAAAGTTAGATTAAATGTATTTTCACTATGTTGTTGCTGGGAATGGCCCACATAGACTCATGTGTTTGAACAAGCCTATGGGGGCCAGGGAGTACAATGTGGTAATTTGAATATGCTTGGCCCAGGTAGTGGCACTATGAGGAGGTGTAGCCTTGTTGGAGCAGGTCTGGCCTGCCTTGTTGGAGGAAGTGTGTCATTGTGGGTTTGGGCTTTAAGATCCTTGTCCTAGCTTCCTGGAAGCCAGTCTTCTCCTAGCTGCCTTTAGAACAATAGATAGAACTCTCAGATCCTCCAGCACAATGCCTTCCTAGATACTGCCATGCTTCTGCCATAATGATAGTGGACTGAACATCTGTAAGCAAGTCCAAATTAAATGTTGTCCTTATATGATTGCCTTGGTCACAGTATCTGTTAACAGCACTAAACCCATAACTAATACAAACCAAAATAAACCAATTTAAAAATGGGACACAGAGCTAAAAAGAGAATTCTCAACAGAGGAATCTCAAATGGCAGAGAATCAATTAAAAGTGTTCAAAGTCCTTAATTGTCAGAGAAATGGAAATGAAAACAATTCTGAGATACCATGTTACACCCATCTCAATGGCTAAGATAAGAAAAACTCAAGTGATAGCACATATTGGCAAGGATGTGGAGCAAGGGGAACACTCCTTCATTGCTGGTGGAGGTACAACCACTTTGGAAATCAATTTGATGTTTTCTCAAAAAATTGAAGTATAGCTGAAGACCCAGCTATACCATTCCTGGGCATATACCCAAAAGATGCTCCAACATCCCACAAAGACACTGGCTCAAGTATGTTCATAGTAACTTTATTCATAATAGCCAGAAACTGAAAACACCCTGGATGTCCATCAACTGGAGAATGGATAAAGAAAATGTGGTACTTCTACACACTGGAATAGTACTCAGCTATAAAAAAATAAAGACATGAATTTTGCAGGGAAATGGATGGAACTTGAGAATATCATCCTGAGTAAGGTATCTCAGTCCCAAAAGGACATGCATATAGTATGTATTAACCTATAAGTGGATATTCGGCCATAAAATACAGAATGCCTATGCTGTACTCCACAGACTGGAGGGGTAATGGAATGGTTGTGGAAGGCAGATGTAAGGAGGGAGTTGAATGGAAATGGGGATCAGGAAGGCAGTGGGGAGGATTTGGGGTCAGGTGTGGGGTGGGGCAGGGACATGGTCAGATGGCCATGAGAATGAATGGAAATCTGCAATTGACAGTGGAAAGGTAGGGAGCATCTCCAGGAAGAGACAAAGACCTGAGATGGGGGCACCTAAGAATCAATGGGGGTATCCTTAACTGTGACTCACAGCATTGGGGATATGGAGCCTAGGAAGGCTGTTTTCTACGGCCAGGAAGGAACCCTGGTGGAGTGATAGGGACACCGGTGAACCCACTCACAAAATTTTCAACCCAAAACTTATCCTGTCTACAAGAAATTCAGACATGGGGGAGGGAGCAGAGACTGAGGGAATGGCCAATCAATAACTGGCCCAATGTGAGACCCATCCGATGAGCAAACACCAATCCCTAACACTACTAATGATACTCTATTATGCTTGCAGACAGAAGCATGTTGTCCTCTAAGAGGCTCCACCTAGCAGCTGACTGAGACAGATACAGACACCCACAGCCAAACAGGGGATGGAGGTTGGGGACTCTTATGGAAGAATAGGAAGAAGGATTGAGGGCCCCAAAGGGGATAGGAGCTCCACAGGAAGACCAACAAAGTCAACTAACCTGGACCCTTGGGGGTTCTCAGAGACTGAACTATCAACCAAAGAGCATACACGGGCTGGACCTAGGCCCCTAGCACATATGTAGCAGATATGCAGCTTGACCTTCATGTGGGTCCCAAAGAACTGAACTGGGCGCTATCCCAAAACTTGTTGCCTGTCTGTGGGATATGTTTTTCTAGCTGGGCTGCCTTGTCTGGTCTCAGTGGGAGAGGATGTGCCTAGCCTAGCAGAGACTTGAAGTGCCAGGGTGGGGAATATCCAGGGGGAGCCCCACCTATTCAGAGGACAAGAGGAGGGGGGAGGATTGAAGAGGGAGTGACCGGGAAGGGGGGGCAGTGAACAGGATGTAAAGTAAATAAGTAAAAAGTAAATTTAAAAAATTCTAACAACACGTAACCAAATTGACCGTAAACACTACTACCTCTCTAGCCTCAGATTCTTTCCTGAATCTCTGTCTTAGGCTTAATTACCCACTGACTTATATATCTACTCCCAATGCCTTCAGGCATCTCTTAGACATCATCATTCAGTTCCTACCTGTCCTCACTTTGTTGGCCCATCCTCTTGCCAGTTCCTGCTCTGTTAATTAACAGCACAGAACCTTCAACAACTCATATACTCAGACTTCCTGGCCCAAAGGCACTATGGACAGCTACCTTTCCATAGTAGTGAAGTTACCAGGGTATAGGCATCCCTCCTGTCATGGATTTTTCCCGGCTTCCATCTCCTCTGGTTGGTTCTTACTAGAGCCTGAATCCAGGTAGACTTCAGAAGTGTCAAGCTCTTTCTTGTGAACACCTCCTTGTGAGTTGTTATGTACTGGTGCTTTGTTCTCCCGGAAACACTCATTTGTCCACATTGTTTATAGTCTTCTCTACGACATTATACATTATAGACCTAAAACTTTTATGTCCTCTGAATACTTAGCTTTAATCATGGCACTTGGTACTCTAACATGACATCTTAGTTCCTAAGATGACCCTGATTCCTCTCCATTTCCTGCTATATGACAGTCCATGTAATCTATGCTACCTAGCCAATAACAAGAGATTGTTCCATTTTCTGAACTCAACTCTTCTTCTCAATTAAAAACACAACAGCTCGGGTTTCTCCTATTTAAAAGATTCTCCTAGTGATCTCTTCTCCCTGGTATCCATATTCTTGAATAATTCCCTCCATTGAGTATGAGCTGAACTTACTGACTCCCTTTAATGGCCAATGTAATGAGAGGGAAATTCTAGCATTAGGCTTCAAAAGCTCTTGAACATTCTTTCAAATTGTTTTCCTGGGGAGAAGCCAGCTGCCATGTCCAGGCAACCTTTGAAAGACCACACATGTGAGGTTACTGGTCATCCTAGAACATCTAGATTGTGCTTGGAAGTGAATACCCACAGTATCATCCTCTGCAAAATTGTTAGAGATCCTGAACTAGAATAATTTGGCTGAGTTCGAATTAGACTGGTGACATGTAAGTGTTTATGCTACATAGTAATGTATAACTAAAACAATGTGCTTATTATTTTTCTGCCTTGTTCTTAAAGGCAAAATTATTATAATTACTTTCTTTTCTCTAAACATCACTGCCAAATCGTTTACCCTCAATACATCTCTCACTGATAATAACCACAAAATTTGGTGGATAGCTATCTGATGCCTATGTGGGATGAGAAATTCTTGACAAATGGGCTATGTTTAAAGTCCTGCTCTCTCAAATCTGAGAAATTTCAGTGAGATTTAGAAGGTGTGAATGTACTTCCTTGGAAAGAAAACTATACTAAATTTATTTTTTGGGTTCTGAAATATTACATACATATATTATATACATCTACATCATCTGCATCTACATCATCTACATCTGCATCTACATCATCTCCATCTACATCATCTCCATCTCCATCTACACATGTATATATATGTGTGTGTGTGTGTGTGTGTGTGTGTGTGTGTGTGCGCGCGCGCGCGTGTACATGTGCACTCACGTGTTCTGGCACTTGTTTTTAAATCTCTCCTAGGAAGTGCCTAGGTTGTGTTTTCACCTGTCTTTCAATGTTTTCCTATGACCGAATGAGGTCATTTTGAAGGAAGAATAGAACTGGCATCAGTTACATGGACATGTGCTGTCTCCTCACTAGTCATTAAAAATATTTTCTTGCTGTGCACTTTTCACCCTCATGACTAAAATTAGATTGATAATTTTTAAATGAAAATGCTAGGTATCATGTATAATCAGTATATGAGTGTTAGAAGTAGTATTCATGGGGGAACATTCCTGCCTGCTAATATTATGGTTAGCATGTTTATGAACTGATGTATCAGTACATCTCTGAAGTTTGCACACTTGTGAAACCAACAGCAAAGATTCCTTTAGAAAAATTGCAAATACAGAAGAAATTACTATAGTCAGAAAAGAATGTCCTGGTTTAATGTTTTTCTGAGACCTTTGAGGTAGTTAGTAATGTATTAGTATCCATCTACTGGGACACTGTTAAACGGCAGTTTGAGATCCGGAGTTCCACTCCAGATAGTGCCAAATACTTGTATTCTCTGTGAAATGTATACATTCATAATGATTCTGTAAAAGCCATTCAGTCTTACTATTATATAATGGCAAATTGAATGTCCTGATTAAGACGAGGTATTGGTCGACATGCAAATATTAGCTAGGGTAATCTATGCTACATGGTGCAGTAACAAACCCTCAAGTCTCTATGGCTTTGCACGTTCTCACAGGCAAATCTACTTTCTACCTACTGCTTCTTTTTTGTGCCCTTGAATTTCTGTAGCTCCCCATGTCATCATGTCAAGGGAAGTGAGAAGTTGGAAGGTTGGTCAGATGCTTTTTGTTGCTTCAGTCCTGAGCCCTTTGTAAAACTAGTTACATACTTAGATAAAGTGTAGCAAGTTGGAAAGGCTCACTGCTGAAAGAAGAAGAAAACTGATTTAGTGATGCAGATATAAGGGTTTCTGATAAAAGGCTTGGCATATTTTTCAGTTTAAAGTAATTACAGACCTGGCTTTTTATTTGTTTACTTTTGCTTTTGTTTCTGGTTTGGATTTCTTGGTTTGTTTGGTACTATGTACTATACTCAGAGCTTTACACATGCTAAGTGTGTGTTCTACCATTGATCACCTCAAACCTGGAAAACAGGTTTTTGAGCTATGCCATGTTGGTGGCCTGAGTAGTTAGGTGCAGTGCATAGGTGTGCATAGCTGTCTACAGGGTGCTGGGCCTAGTTAGAGGTCATCTTTTGTGCCTAAAGAGGGTACTATCTTTCCAATTTTTGCCATTCAAGATGGTTAGCCTTGTGTTACAGATCTTCCAGTTTTTCAAAGTAGAACTGCATATTTAAATGTCTAACCCCTCAATTTAAAAAATGTCTTACACATATGAAAGTATAGGTTAAACAAAATGTCCCTACAAGACTAATTTACTCTGTATGACACCTATCTGAGCTTTGTAGATTAGGAACATGAGATCTAGAATTGCTTTACCAATGAGATAGAATAAATATAAAATTTCTCAGCAGAACCTTGGTCTCTTCCTTAGTTTACTTTGGTACAGGTTCAAGTACATTAGGACAATTGCATACCGTTCAACACAGACTCCCTGTATTCCAGATCAGTGTCAAACTTGGAAATCCAGAAGCACTTGGGAGAGACTGTAAAGTGGTGATCACAATTGGAACCTAAGTTAGTGGGGTTTATTATTAATTTAAGAAATATTAACAAGGCCTAGACCAGGAAGGATCTCCAGTTACTTTTGTGTGGGGCAGCAAATACTATGGGAAATAGTTTTAAAAAAGTATACAGATCATTCTGGTAATGGTTGGAGTATGGTCTGTGTGATGGATATTCTTAGTTTTAAACTTAAGTGCATCTGTAATTAACTAAAAGTCTAAGCCACTGGGCATACATGTGAGGGATTTTTAGTTAATTGGATCATTTGAGGTAGGATGACCCACCTTAAATCCATATCACTTGACGTCAAAAGACCCATCTTAATCTGGGCCACATCATCTCTTGGCAGCCTCTATAAACCACAAGGAAGAAAGTTTTTGTTCTTTGCCTGCTTGCCCTCATTCTCATGTTTTTGATATCAGAACCTACTTTGGGATTCTAACATACAACTAAGTCCACTGAGGTACTCACCCTCAAGGACTGAACAACTAGGGAGTCTGCCTGTTTGGAAAGGATTAGGGGGTGTGGCATTGTTGGAGGAGGTGTGTCACTGGAAGTGGAGTTTGAGGTTTCAAAAGCCTATACTAAACCCCTCCTCCAACACCCCCCCTTTCTCTGTCTTTGTCTCTGCCTGTTGCCCGTGGAACAGGATATAAAGCTCTCAGCTATGCTCTAGCACCATGCTTGTCTTCTCCCACCATAACAATAATGAACTAACCCTCTAAAATTGTAAGCAAGTCCCCACTTAAACGCTTTCTTTCTTTTGTAACAGTTGCCTTGGGCATAGTGTCTCTTTACAGCAATAAAATAGTAACTAAGATGGGCTGGAAGGTCTCAGGAGGCAGGAGCTGATCATAACTTGGTACAGTACCTGAGATGCACGGTCCTCATATTTTGCTTGAGATCACATCTATAGATTTTATCCTATTTCCTCTCTCTCTCTCTCTCTCTCTCTCTCTCTCTCTCTCTCTCTCTCTCTCTCTCTCTCTCTCTCTTTACATGCACATGGGTTGGGAGTGTCCTCTGAGGTTAGTATTGGTCGAGGCACTGATTCCAGTAAGCAAGCAAGGAAATCTGGATACCTTCCTCTACTTTTTACCATGAGAGACTAAATCAAAGATTACCTGAGATCTGACATGGTTAGCTATTTGCCCTGGCCTTCTTTCGGCTTTGGGCAGAGCATTTTCTTTTTAAATTTGATTTTTATTTATTTATTTATTTATTCTTTTTTACTTATTTACTTTACCTCCTGCTCACTGCTCCCCTCCTGGTCACTCTCTCCCACAAGCCTTCTACCAGCCCCCTCTTCTCCTCTGAGTGGTTGGGGGCCCCTCTGACATCCTCCCCAACCCTGGCATTTCAAGACTCTGTTAGACTAAGCCTTTCTTCTCCCACTGAGGGCAGACAAGGCAGTCCAGCTAGAAGAACATATCCCAGCTTTAGGGATAGCCCCTGCTTCAGTTGTTCAGTACCCACATGAACTCCAAGCTGCACATCTGTTATATATGTGCAGGGACGCCTAGGTCTGGCCCGTGTATGCCCTTTGGTTGGTGGTTTAGTCTCTGAGAGCCCCCAAGGGTCCAGGTTAGTTGACTGTGTTGGTCTTCAAGTAGAGTTCCTATGCCCTCTGAGGCCCTCAATCCTTCCTCCTATTCTTTCATAAGAGTCCCCAACCACCATTCACTATTTGGCTGGGAATGTCAGTATCTGTCTGATTCAGCTGCTAGGTGGAGCCTCTCAGAGGACAACATGCTTCTGTCTGCAAGCCTAACAGAGTGTCATTAGTAGTGTTAGGGATTAGTGCTTGCCCATGGAATGGCTCTTAAGCTGAGCTAGTTACTGACTGGCCTTTCTCTCAGTCTCTGCTCCTCCCACCCCTTTCCTGGGCAAAGCTTCTTAATATCTACCTTTCTTATTTTCTTTCTCAGGATCACAATATCTAGGTTAAGGATCCACAAAGGCACCAGAAGCCAGTACTTCTTGCTATCTTCTTGCTATGTGGATTGGAGGCTACAGAGTCCCTGATTAGGGATCGGAATGTTCTTAGCCTGGAAAAAGGCCAGAATGCCATGAAACTTGCTTTTGGGGGTGAGGGAGATTTGAAAGAGTGAGGAAAGTGAGAGAGAGAGGGAGATGTTGTACACACAGTCAGGAAGCCAAGTATATTATGCTTCTCCAGGAACAAAGCAGGTGACAAGCTGGTTTAGGAGATGTGTGCCTAGGAACCATCAATATTGTCTGATAGTATGTAGGAGGTGGTGACAGTCAGGTTTAATCCTCAAATCTCTTCTGACTCTGCCTCCTGGGGCCACATGTAGTTCTTTCTCTATAGGGTATTTAGTACTTTTTTTTACCCAGGACAAATTGTAGCTTACAAGCAA
Source organism: Grammomys surdaster (assembly GCF_004785775.1). Lineage (NCBI taxonomy): Eukaryota > Metazoa > Chordata > Mammalia > Rodentia > Muridae > Grammomys > Grammomys surdaster. The sequence goes on along the minus strand of NW_021604589.1, from coordinate 533,508 downwards.
ATTGTCCTCTAACAGAGGCCACCTGTTTATAGGTAAAACAAAAAATGGGGAGGTGTGAACCCAGCCTCATCACAACTCCATTGCTACTTCCGTCCCTAGTCCCCCCCCCCACCATGTCCTCATTCTCTGTGAAGCAATGCAATTCAGTTTCACAAATCCTAGGACACAGCTTCATACTGTACTTTGGCCTCTTCTAGGCCTTTCCCTAGAAGACCTAGAGGTGAGCTTTTTCTAGTGGTTTCCTCTTGTTACCCTGTCCTCTATTCCCTCTCTATCTCAAGTAGAGGTCTCCATAGGCTATCTGACCTATCCCATCCCCCCTAATACCCAGAAAATCCTCAAAATCCCACCACCAAAACAGCAACAACAAAACCTAAAGCAAAATAAAACAAAAATCTCAGCAACAAAACCAAAACTAAAATCCTAAAACTCAAACTCCTCAAACAGAAAGCACTGTAGACCGGGAGAGACAGCCAAATAGAGAAAACCTGTGGGCTCCACAGTGTCAGGTTAAGGGTGACTCTTAGTGTCTAGCACAATCAACCCACCTTGTTGTGGTTGGTTGGTTTGGTGTTTTTGCACCATGGTCTTTTGGTGTGTCCCATGTCGGTCGCAAACTCCTGAAGATTCCCCTGCCTCTTGCCTCTAGAATTGGGATTGAAAAGTGTGTTGCTACCGTGCTTAGGTCTGCTATGGTATTTTTGGCTTAGGGGACAGAAGTGGTGGCAGCCCTACATCTGTGGTTGGAGGGAACAGGGCTCTGTGGACCCACCAAGGCTGCTTGCACATTTCAAAAACAGTGCACCCTCCTCTGGCCTGTGCACAGCTCAGCAGCAGTGAACCTGATTAGTCCGGACTTGCCTGGCTACTATGGGCACGGAGAAGAAAGCAACAGCTCTTGTTCTGTCTGGGAGTGTCCCTCAAGCTTTTCAGTGCTGATGCCTAGCAACTATGCCCATGGCTGCAGGGGTAGCATGGCCCAAGTCTGACAAAGCAGGTTTTCACAGCTGCCCCAGTGACCTCGGCACAGCCCGTGTGCAAAAGCAGCTATCAGACAATAACTACTGTCAATTGTGACAAGAGGTGCCCCTAGTCTGCCACCCCATGCAAGGGCAATAATAGGGGTCTGGGCCAGAACTCTCAGGTGCTACCCTTGCTCCTCCAGCTCCTCCAAGGCAACGCCATTCATCAGCAGACTCTAAGATGCCTACACACTTTCCTAGTCCTGCTCCCTTGGACTCAGAAACCTGGAAGCCCTGAATGGCACACTACACACCTCAGCTTTTATTTCAAGCTAAGAAGACATTGCAGTCACAAGCCAGCAAGCTTGCCTCCAAGGCATAGTAGGCCTGGCTTTACTTTAATAATGGATGAAGGACTTCTTTGCTGAACTCTGGGATTTTCTGTCTGGATGGGTTGTGTCCTAAGACACAAATTAGTTTCCTTCAAGGGATCAAAGTCACTGGCCAGGTATCTGTGTTAGCACCACTAAACTGAAAAGTTTCGAGTGGCTGTTGCTGAATTCGACCAGCATGGGGCAGTGTCTGCCAGCGCAGATAAAGTTGAGAGAAAGGTTTCTCCCTTATGGGTAAGAGGAGTGGTTCTTGTGACTTTTGGAGAATTCTTTTGCAGCAAAGCCCCCCCCCCCCTTTCTGTGTTACAGAGATTGGCAGCTCTTAAACAGAATGAGCAAGACTCACCTCACAAACGTTTTTGTAGTTATTTCAAACAGTTACCTCCTCATTTACAGAGCACATATGTTCTAGGCTAGAGTTGTGGTAAGACTGTATTTGAGAAGTCTCCCTCATTGGCACACACACACACACACACACAGAGAGAGAGAGAGAGAGAGAGAGAGAGAGAGAGAGAGAGAGAGAGAGAGAGAGAGAGAGAGAGAGAGAACCTCACCTGTGAACCTAATTTTATGTGTAGTTCAAAAACCTTTTTATGTGCTAAGATATCAGATCTTCCAAGAAGGGTTTGCTGTAAGGGAGTTCTGTGTAGCTGGCTTCCAGGAAAGCTTCAGGACCTTTACTTACTAGACTGCAAGCTTCTGAGAGTGCAGAGCACCCGAATGTCTCAAAAGTGCTGTCCTTAGGGAGTAGGTGGGAGACTGAAAAAAAGCCCTGAGGTAATTAGTAGACTGTGGACAAGGATTTGTGCCTGGGTTTGGAGGCTGGATGGCAGCACCATCCCTGATTGGTGCTTATCCATTGGGAACAAAGTGCTGTGGCTGGAACACACCTACTTCTAATCCTGGTCCACATGATTATCTCACCAGGTACAGGAAGGAAGATACCAGTGAGCTCTTGATACCATGCATGACCAATATTGTCTCTGATCTTCTTTCTTCCAGACCATGCTTCTTTCCCCCTTTTTCCAATTAGTCCTTTTTCTTTTTGATGACCCAGTGATCAACCCATCCTTTGAGCCAACAGGAAAAACAGTAAAATGACATTTACATGGGATCAACTATTAGTAGTCTGAAGGTAGACATGAAAGACCTGGGTTGGAAACTCAATTTCTGTGAAGTCAAGAGCAATGTAACAGTCTACTAGCTGGAATGAAAACCTTTTGAAAAGCATAGATTTGACTGGCCTGTTTTGACCTTGCTCATTATTACTTTCTATAAACAAAGTATAATATAGTATGAACACATTTGGTGAACATGCACACACAACATATTCTTATATTTTGAGTCCTCTGTTTTCTGGTATCCCTGATAAATTGGTCTTAATGTTATTTTATTGCTTCTGTGGTATATAGATGAGAAAATGGATGCAGAGGCATTATGTGACTGGCATGAAGTAACTCAACTAGAAAGGAACAAAGGTGACAACTAGGTCCAGATTCCTGTAACACATGTGCTCTTACTTCCAGCTTAGAGTCGTCCAGCCACATCTTTGTCAGGTGTAGAGAGAGGGCAAAATAGCTTTTGATGCAGAAACATCTTGTGCTTCAGTACTGTCAGTATTTCAAACCAAAAAAAAAAAAAAAAGCCTACCTCTGTATAAGGATTTAAATTTTTCATTCAGCTGGTTAAAAGATTTAGAATACTTGAATTTTGTTATTACCTCATGGAATGCATAAGATGATGGACTGGAGTACAGAAGGACAATATTAAACCTAGTTAATACTGGACTCATCCCTTCAAAACTTTGATTTCTGCATGTATTTTATAATGTACATATTTGTTCAGGAGTCCATGCATGTATTTTATTTTAAAAAAATCCACATACTCTTGAAAGGCAAATAATATTCAAACATTTTTTTCTGTATTTCAGTGATGAGATTTTACACTATTGCTTGGTTTATTTTCTATGTATATTCTTGTCTAAGAGTGAAGAAATAGTCTGGCTATTGTGATGCACACTTGTAATCTCAACCCATGAGAAATAGAGATAGCAGGATCAAGGGTCTAAGGAGGCTTCTATGGCTACAACAGTAAGCTCAAGGTCAGCCTGGACTGCAGGAGAGCCTTTTCCTAGAAGTCAATAAAGATGCAGGAGACCTTTTCGAAGAATGCCTTTTGTTTAGAAGGTACTGTGATGTATCTTTTTGGTATGAATGGATTTCCATGTACTGTATTGTTTGGCTACAAAGGGCATATTTGTACGTTCTTCATGGGATTCAGTTGAGCACATACACGTTTAACAAAGGTCCCCTAAGTCTCAATACTCTACTAGACATGTAGGATACAGTAATTGTCACTTTCACCCTAGAGAGTCCTGTGCTTTTGATGGAATGAATTGGGAAGGGTGATATCATTGTGTTCATGTTACAGTGGGTAAGGGAACTCTTAGCTTATGCTGAAACACCCTTGGAAGCTTTCTAGGGGAGAAATTAATTTGAACTACTGAAATGGCCAAATTAAGAAGATGAGGAAGAGTGAAGGGAGGAGGACACCCCCGAGTGAGAGATATGTGCTGGGCACACTTACCCCTTCTGTATACCTGAAGTTTATACTTGAGGGAAGAAGCAACTTGTGAACACAAAGCTGGACTGGGGCCTGACCTCAGAATGCCTGCCCACACGTGAGGCCAGAGTCTGGGTAAGAGTCAACTGCAACCACATGCTTGTTTTATTTTCTATGTATATAGAATTACCAATTACCAGGATGTTTCTGGTGTCAGTGTAGAGGAAAGAGGCAGAAAGAGTGGAGGCATTGCCCTCATTCAGTTCTGAGGTTAATTTAACAGTCTTGGCAAGAAATGGTTTAGGCTGGGTCAAGAAAAGTATGAAAAAAGAGAAATTATGGATTTGGGAAAAATTGAAGAGTCTGAGTAAGGCAAAGGAGAGTCTGAGTGGTGTAGATGAAAGAGAAACTATGGCAAACAGGTCCATGTTTCCTCTTGAGCAACCAGGAAGTAGGTATCTGCAGGAAACCAGTATGTAAGTATTGGATCTGGGAAGAGAAG
>NW_021604589.1:528502-528990 GCF_004785775.1 Grammomys surdaster | reverse complement strand
GGGAGGTGGGAGGGGAGGGGAGGTGGGAGGGGAGGGGAGGGAGCTTTAGGTCTCATGCATATGATGTTCTGCCTGTGGAGCAGAAGGTGGAAAGGCCAGTGGGACAGAAGCTAGAAGTGACCAAACACAACAAAGACGCTGAGAGCAGCTATGGAAGTTCCCAACGGGAACACACAGGATGACAATGACTATGGATCAAGGGAGAGACTGCAGTGGAAAGAGAAAAGGAAAATGGAGGAAGAGCTACAATATCAGCATCAAATTTGAGGAGGGCAAAGGGATAAGATGAGAGAAGTGGTCAGAGAGGTACCACCTGCCTGAGAGACATTCATGGCTCCCTAGGTAACTATTGTCAATTTTAAAATTAAGTGGAAGAAGTGTTGAAAGGGGGCATACCAGAAATAAATAGGAAAAGAATGAAAAAAAAGAAAAGGGAAGGAAGGAGAGAGAGGGAGGGAGGGAGGGAGAGAGAGAGAGAGAGAGAGAGA
>NW_021604589.1:506229-528402 GCF_004785775.1 Grammomys surdaster | reverse complement strand
TGAGGGAGAGAGAGAGAGAGAGAGAGAGAGAGAGAGAGAGAGAGACTGAGACTTTATTCAGTGGCCCACTAATCGAAACACCAATAATTTGGAATTTTGGGATTGATTTTTAATCTTCATGTTCTCAGCAGTGAAAAATAGCATGGATGAGATGTGAATGAAATGTCTAAAGCACAGCATTTCCTTCATCTGGTGCTTGTACAGACTGACACCTTTGACCTGGATTCCGAAGAAGCCCAAATTAGAAAGGTCAGATGGAGCCTGGGCAGAGTCAATACATCTAAGTGACATCTTTGAAAGCAGAGAAGGGGCTGTGGTCAGCAATTCTTGAGGCTTAACTAGCTACTGTGCGTTGCGGACCAAAAGTTGAAGACACAGAGCTCAGTCTTACTGTGTGGGCTTACTGTCAGGAGCTTGCCACTTAAGGGACAAATACTGGCTCAGTAAAATAGTAGTTTGCTATGTCCATCTCAGAAAAGCCTGGGGGAAGAGGCCCTCAGCCTCAACAGACCTCCAAGATGCAGAGTGAAGAGGAGGTAGGAACAAGGGAACAAGGGCCATTTCATGCTGTGGGTCAATTTCTGGATAAGAGCCAGTAGCTTAGTAACGGCTGTCATTGAAGCTGAGAAAGGGCAAGATGTAAAGAGGGTTTAAAAACAACACATACATGCACGCGCACGTGCACACACACACACACACACACACAAATGGGAAGAAATAAAAAGGGAAGCACTAGCAGGGAGTGGGCACTGGGGTCAGAGAGCCAGTACCACCTGGAGACAACACCCCTGCCCCCATGCAGCCTGGAGGGCCTCCTGTCCTCTCAGTCCAAGCCAGTTTCCAATGTCCATAACAATAGCTGAGTCAAAAAAAAAAGGTTCCCCATGCCAAAGCACTTAATGCATTTTTGAAAAGATTCCCATTGAAAGCAGTTGCAATAAAAGGTTTTGGAGCTTAAAGAATTAGCCCTCCATTTTCTAGCTCTCCCACTGCTTAGTGAGTACCATTTCCCAGCCACACAAAGAAAATAGACTACTCTCACCCCACAGTCAAGTACCTCAGGAGTAGTCTTCATTCAAGAATAGTTGATGCCCTCTTTCCAAATAATGTTATCTCTGTGTTAATAGAATTCCCTCAAGGAATTGTCAGGCAAGACCTTATTAGCTGGTTTCCATCAGTACTTGAAATCATAAAGATGTGGGTTTTTTTTTTTTAAAGTCTGCTTGCTAACAAGAAATTGTTAACCTTGTATGCTGGCTCTGGCAACCCAAGCACTGAATTCCTGAGCACACTGAAGTCATTTCAACGCCATGCATTGCTATTGTGACTACCTACTAGATTGACAGCTGTAATTGGTGTGTGCATGGTGGAGAGAGGGTTCTTTGTTTTGGGGGGACAGTACTTGACCTTTGGTTGTTATTCCAGGTCCCCGATTACATTCAAGGAGAGGAAATGATGAGCAGGAACCCTCTTTTCTAATTCTGAGCCTGTAAGTCATTAGGACTCATATGCTCAAAATAGTTCTTTTATCACTGCGTAAAGAAAGATGAGACAAATTAGTAAAATGGGCATGCTGATAGAGATGTTGCCTAGAAGGTAGCATAAAACTTCAGTGTCAGGGTAAGTATAATGCCACTATCATGAGGTAACTTTTTGTAACCATATGTTCAGGGCTTGAAAGATGAGCAGGCAGGTGAGACTCGACAGCTGAGTGGTTGTTACTTCACAGTTTAATGCAGTATTCTTCATGATGTTTTGTTTCAATTGGGAAACCTGTGGCCACTTGCAATTTTAGTCCAGATAGACACATGGTGGGGCCAAGCTGAAATAATATAAAAATCTGTTTAGGGCAAACCACCTGAACAAGATGATTCCAGATTCCAAGAAATGTGGTATGGGGGGAGGATATGCCAAGCCAAGTTCATATGTGTGGAGTCTGAGAAGTGAGAAAATGTGTAACTATTTTAATTAACCCCATGGAAAGTGAGGGGATGTTAGCATGTTTGCAACTGACCAAAGACAGAGAGTAACTATGCAGTTCCAGGAGGCTTTTCTGAAATCCATAAATAGTTCCCCCTTTCTGTCTGGGGTTATTTTATTAATATTTTTAAATAATAACTTTATTGATATATACTTCACATCCCATACATTTTACCCATTTAAAGGTGTACAATTCAAAGTTTTAAAAAGTATTTTCACAGAGTTGTACAACCATCACCACAATCAACTTCAGAACATTTCATCACCTACCTGGACTTCGTGACTCTACATAGTAGCTGGAGGAATTGGGGTCAGGGCAATCTAGATGGTGTTATAAGGTATAAACTCCAGGGAAAGGAGAGAAGGTGGGACTCTTGCATCTAAGAGAGACTCAAAAACTATCTGATGCTTAAAGATATACAAAAAGGAGGGGGATAGATTTGGCTTTTGTTTCCATTAAAAACAGATCACTGGGCTCCATTACAGCAAAAAAGGATTTAGGGAAATTAAAACCAACAAACAAACAACTTCCTGGTGATATTTGTGAGTTCTTGCATTACACTATCATTAGTAATAAGACTGATGGAAACACAAGGTGAGTTTTGAAAAGAGGGCCCTTCTAGATTCAAGGTGAGAGTAAAATGATAAGGTTTCCCATGAGGATTGGCCGAGTCTGTTCTGCCAAGTAGAGTACTCCGGCTGAGCTTTCTTTCCTGCAGGGAAGCTATGGTGGGTGGGTGACAATTCCTTGGGTAGGATAACAATTACACAGAGTGATAGTCTCCTGTTTTCATCAGCCTCATAGTAGGAACCATAAAGAAATGGGACATCAGAGAACATAACTCCATACCTATCTTCCTGACTGGTTGAATACATTCTTTCAGTAAGGGCATTTTGAGCTTCCACTATGGGTCAGTTATCAGCTAGATTGTAGAGCAGTGGTTCTCAGCTTGTAGGTCACAACCCTTTTAGCAGGGTCTAACAACCTTTTCACAGGAGTCACATACCAGATAACCTGCATATCATAGACTTACATTAAGATTCATAACAAGTCAAAAAATTACAGTTATGAAGTAGCAACAAAAATTGTTTTATGGTGGGGGGTGACCACAACATGAGGAACCGTATTAAAGAGTCATGGCATTAGGAAGGCTGAGAACCCCTGCTCTAGAGAAAAAGCAGAGGTTCTAGATTGGGGGTGGCTTTATCCTCCAGGGAACATTTGGCAATGTCTGGAGGAGAGATTTTTTTGTAAACTTGGAGGAAGGGGTCATAAACACTGCTGAATATCCCGTAAGCTACCCTTCCCCATTCCTCCTGCTTCATCAACAGCAAAGAAACATCAAGCCCTGACTGTCAACAGTGCTGAGGTCCAGAAATCTTAATAATTCAGTCCCTGCTCCCTAGAACTTCAGTCTGCTCATTGTGGTACTTTTTTATATTCCCTGAATTTGTCCTAGAGAAAAATCAAGGAATGTATTTGAAGTGACCGTAAGGAAAACTCTACGATATTATTAATGTAATAAGGATATATCACATTATTAATTGCCTGGGCTAGTAAATCTCAGCTTTGAAAAGTATTTAGCACAGAAGAGACTGTTTCTAGGTAACATTCACAATCTTTGTCAGTAGAGGGAGTCTAGTTTTATCTGCATGTACATAAAGAATAGAATTGAGTGAGAAATAGCCTACAAATTAAATTAATATGGTAATCCTCCGTGGTTCAACTCCTTTAAATTGGAATTACTCATAATCTTAGCAGCACATAACTAGTATCTCACCTTGTTTAGATATCCCTGGTTCTATGAATAACAGCAGGTAGATTATTTGTAATGTTTGGAAGTTAAATTCTTTTGAGTGTACACATGTTCTACTCATATCAAATCAACCAATATGTTAATTAAGCAAATGATAGATTTATTAGGATGGCATCCTAAGCGCTTCCAAGTCACCCTGCTTTGTCTCATTGATGTGGGAAGTCAGTTATTTGACCTGGTAGAAGTGAGTGTTGTGGAAAACTGCAGTTTTCATTTAATGAGGAGCAAAGTCTGCCAGAATGACCTCTAACACTTTTTCCCTGCTGTTAAAGTTTTCAGCTTAGCAGCTTTTAAGTGTGGCTTTTAGAGGCTTGGCATCTATGCCCTTCAGCTTGAAGTCTCCCCTTAGCTATTGTGCCAAGTGCTCTGAGCATTCCAGTTAGTTGGAATGGTCTCTAGAATGATTGAAAAAGAATCTGTAATTCAGAATCATCACTAATTCATACTGGGTTTTGCCCCAAAGAGTCCAAATTCCTGTGGGTTCATTGGGTTTAAGACCCAATATTTAAGAATAACCCAAAGTACATATTTTTGAGTTGTTGATGCTTAAAAACTGAAAGCAGAAAACTCTTCCGAGCCTCAATTTCCTCTCTTATAAAATGAAGTCTAAATCATTTCCTGCTGTTCTATTAATTGTGTGCTTGAAGATGATGAGGATACTGACATGCTCTCTCCTTTCTCTTCTTCTCTTCCTTCCCTCCTTCTCCTCTCCTTTCTGGCCCCCTCCCCATCTCCCATTTTCGCTTTGGAGTTCTTTGCATGGCAGACATATTTTCATACTTAAACTGTGATAGTTTTGTTTTGCCTGTGAGGGTTTTTTTTTTTTTTTTTTTTGGTTTTTCCAGACAACGTTTCTCTGTAGACCAGGCTGGCCTCGAACTCAGAAATCCACCTTCTTCTGCCTCCCAAGTGCTGGGATTAAAGGCATGTGCCACCACTGCCTGGCATTGCCTGTGAGTTTTAACAAAACCTTTTGACCACAGTTTAGAATGTTTCTATTTATTGGAAAGGACTTCCTAGGGTGAGATAGTAAGTATAACTTTATCAAATCGTAATACCTCATACCTCCTTTCCTTTAGATTAAATGAGGGTTTGCCCTACAAGGGGATTTCTGTCCCCAAAAAAGGACCTTTGTGATCTTCCTTTAAAAAAAAATCAGTTCTGAACTGAAGCCAACTGAAGCCTTCTTTACAAGTATTAGCAAATATCAACATTCCCAAGGACTAATCATGTTTTCTATTTTTTTACAGACCACCTGCCAAACTAAAAAGCTGATCTTTCTGCTAGTTGGTCCAAAATATTTGTGAGAAGAGGTGGAAAATGAAGTCAGTGGGGAAAGATGATGGAAATCTTTCATGGCTGAACGTATTTCAGGTTACCTGGATACAGTAGTGAGGAGTACACACATAACACTGACTATACAGCTAAACTGAGCAGAAAAAAAATGATGTGCCTGGAGAGTTTGTTGCTGTCCTACTTGGTGAGCCCCATGGGGATCATATTTCTCCAACAAGGAAACAGAATTCCAGGCTGCTAACCCTAAAGGCTGATGTGAAAATTTGCAAACTTCTGGCTTGGGAAAGAATATTGAATTAAATCACTGGGCTTACTCTGGCCACAACAATGGTCCCTGCTGGTTTTCCTGATTCCCTGGCCAGCAGGTACTGGGTTCCAGTTTCCATTAATGGCTGGGAAGAGAAAAGAGGTAAAGAGTATCTCTACCTTAGTAGCACAGCACAATAAATATTCTGTGCACAGATCTTAATGGGCAAGTCTTCCAATGCTACCATAATTCACACAAAGCACCCCTAATAATACACACCTTCGCTGAACCCTGAGAAATGACTAACAAGGACCACATACCAATTGTGGCTCAGTTGAGAAAGGCCTGTTCCAGGAATCTTACTAGGGCTCCCATTGTCTAGAGATGGAGTTGCTCTTCCTCACCAAAACAAAGCTTCCATTTGAAGACAGAAGGGAAATTCCCTTACAACATATAGAAATTTGTGGTTTGAAGTTTTTAAGGTAATTGCAGTTTACAAATGCCTTCCTTTCTACTTGTATTTCTATCGTTTTAGGGACTTGCTTCTAACAGTGGCAAACTGTAAGCTTTGTTCCCCAAATCTAGATAAAGGGTTCAAATCTCCTGGCTGGGAGAGAAAGTCTACATGGTGCTGCATGGCAGCAGAAACTACCCAAAGCCTAGGGAAAAAATGATAGCAAGCAAATGGACAACACTAGTCCCTATGCATACTTCCATTTGATTTGAAACTATAATGTGTACTGTGCTCTAGAAACACAGCCAGAAATTCACACTGAGAAGAAGAATGGGGGCAGGGGGAGCTGTACCATGTAGATCCTGAAAAGATGGCGTCTGGCTGACATAGAAGGAGACTAGCCAGTCAGTTGAGAATCAGCTATTTTGGTTACACTTTGAAAAAAATTGAAATGTTAATGGCACAGAAAAAAAAGTGCAGGGAAGAGAAAAATCCATGCTGGTTGTATGATACAGGACCAGCTAAAACTGTAACCCTATCCACAGAGGGATTGGTAATAAAAGAACAGTCTTACAACTGTTTTTCCTCCTGTTCATGTTCGCAGTAACAGCTGGATACATACTAATTGCAAGAAGTGAAAGAAAGAGCTTTAAGTTTTAAAGCAGGCATGCTCTAATCAGTCTCTCGCCAGCACAGTTACAGACACAAGTGTGATGTGCCACCTAGCAGGCCTATTTTAGACACTTGCTCACAGTTCCTCATTTGTGTGGGTGGCTTTATGCTGTCACAGAAGAGCAACATACTGTTCTCTCCTTTCAAGTGCATTGCTTCCATCCATCAAGAAGTGGCTTAGCTAGGGCTTCTCAGCCTCAGCATGGCTGTCATTGTGGCTCAGGCCATTCTTTGTTGGGGGTGGGGCTATCTTGTGCTTTTGTGTATCATAAGATGTTCAGCAGTGGCAGTGTCCCTAGTCTACCTCCTAGATGATGGGAAGCCCCTCCCCCAGTTGTGACAGCCCAAATCATCCTTAAGCATTGCCAGACATTGCCAGATGTCCCCTGGTTGGGAGTGGGGGTGGGGTGGGGAGGCAACACACAATCACCCTCATTTGAGAACCACTGGGCTAATCTAACAAAGACTGACTTTCTTGTCGTCTTTGTTACACTTGACTCACAAGATTTTTCAAACCATTAAGAATAACGTTCTTATTGCCTTGCCAAAGGACAGCCATTCCCAGCTACACTCTGAGGTCCAGGAAGAGTGGCAGGGTACTCTTTCTTTCTTCCTTCCTTTCTTTCTTTCTTCCTTCCTTCCTTCCTTCCTTCCTTCCTTCCTTTCTTTCTTTCTTTCTTTCTTTCTTTCTTTCTTTCTTTCTTTCTTTCTTTCTTTCTTTCTTTCTCCTGCATTGAAGCACAGGCTGGCCTTTAGCCCACCACCCTCTAGCCTCAGCCTCCAGACTACAGGCAAGGATCACTATGCCAAGCAAAAGCAGTTTTTTTTTCTTTTACTGGCATCTGTTTTTTTTTTTTTTAGCATGGAGAAGTCCAAGAAGAAAACTCAACACACTCTGGAACTGAGTGAACCGAGAGAGGCCTTGAGTACTTGAGATTCACTTCTCTGCCCACTCCCTGGTTCTTTGCCATATTAGAATAAAAACAGCAGCAGCAGCAGCAGCAGCAGGAGCAGCAGCAGCAGCAGCAGCAGCAGCAGCAGCAAAAACCCAACCAAGGCCCAGAGGGAAAAGTGATTTGTTAGAGACCATACATACTCTGAATTCTCCTTCTCTGAGGCACTAGGCAGTATCTCCCAACATGCCTGAAGAGCTTAGGTCTCTAAATAGTAATAAATTAGAGCTCTTTACAAGCAAAAGTGTAGGCCAACCACGCCAGTTGAGAAATGTAAATTTTACAAATGACAGAATACTGCAACCAATTAGTGCAAACAAACATTTATTGTGAAATATTCATCCTACCCTTTATTAGGTATTACATCATCAAAGCACTTTGTGGCAATGAAAATAGCTCTTACCCCTCTGATTCACCCAATATTCCATTAAAGCTGCAAAAAAATGTGCAATCTGCTTGAAAAATAGGTTGCTCTTATTTACTCATTTGTGAAAAGTCAAAAATTAAAAAAGAAAATGATACTAACTAATTGGCCTTTCTGCTTTCACCTATGCCCCAAAGTAATTAACAAAGATAATTTGAATTAGATGCTTTAAAAAAAACCAATGTACCTTTCCCCACATCATAATCATAAAAATGTTTTAAAGCCCTTATTTACTTTCTTGGGAAAAAGGTGGCCAGCCGTTGTTTTTTAATTGGGAGCATGTGGATTTCCTGGGAGTTCACTTTCTTTAACTTTATGCTCCGATTTTTGATGGGTTTCCTAAGGGGCTCGGCGTTTCCCAGGGACTCTTCTTGGCTGTTGATGTCATAACCCTGAAGCACGGAGTCTTCTCTTTTGAAGGAGAAGTTTTTGGTGGATACCCCTGAGAGGCCTTTAATCTTACCACAGAAGATGGCAGGCACGGCGTCTTCAACTGACACAATGACCTTGGCTGCCTGAGACTCACTTACGATCTCAATGTTATTTTCAGCCTTCAACTCACTGCCAGGATGGCTGGGCTGGCTGAGCATCTCAGTGCCATTGCTGCTGCTGCTGCTGTGGCTATCCATCATGGCTGAGGCCTCACGCGACTTGGCAGGGGCAAAGGGCATTTCCATGCCACTGGGAAGTTTCTCCAGCATGGTGTGGCCCTGGATGTCTGCTGACCCACTGCTGTTATACAATGTCTCTGGAGGAGCCTCAGCTTTTCGGTGGGCTGCCAAAGACAGATCTAAGGCTGCATCCTCTTGGAAGGCTGGGGAGCTGGCTTCCCCAGCCTTGAGCCAGGGCACTGACTTCATGGACAGATCCAGAGCCTCATTCTCACTCCCCATCTTGATAACTGTGTGGCGGCTGAGCTGGAAATACTCTTTTGGCTGGAGGATGTCTAAGGGCTTCAGTTCATCCTTTTCCAGAGTGGTCTGGGTGCCTTTAAAGGAGTGCAGGCCGAAGGAAGATGGTGGCTTGGGGAAACTGGGGCTGAACTTGGATTCAGAACTCTGAGGCACTGGGACAGGGATGGGGATGGGCACTGGAACTGGCAAGGGGACAATCACAGGATAGGGCACCAAGAGGGTAGCTGGCGGGACTAGGGGGGACAATGGGGAGTTAAAGGGCTGAGGAGGCACTGGAGCATAGCCAGGAGGAGGCTGGCAGGGTGGAGGGCCCAGAGAGCCTTGGGTGGGGAATAAATTCTGGAGCACAGCTTCAAAAGGCAATGTGGGCTCCTGTGGCTGACTTGGGATCCTCAGGTCCAGGAGCTGAGGCTGGGCCTCGGAGTCCTCAGCCCCCTGGAAGAGGTTGTTGTGGATAGCATTGGAGGAGCATGGGGCCTCCTGTGGCAGGACTAGTGGGGAGTTGAGGTGCTGGAAAACATGCTGTTCCAACACCACCGGTAGCTGCACCGGACCTTGTGTCGTCATAACGTAGGTAGCATTGCCGTTGGGGTTGAGCTCTGGCGCAGAGCTTCCCTCCACCTGCATGTGAATGGGCATCACCACTGGGCTTTCCCCGAGGCACAGGGGCTGCAGCACGGTGGCTGCTACCTTCAGAGCCATGCCACTCTGAGACTCAGCTGGGGGGTTCAGAATTGATGGGGCCGGCACGGTCACCAAGGCCTTTTTTACCAGGTCAGTGGAGTTGATGTTCCAGGCCTCGGTAGTTATCAGCTGGGCCATGCCGTTCTCCAGTCTGTTATTAGCCAAAGTGGGAGGGGAGTCAGTCATGTCCATGGAAAGGTTCTGGGACTGCAGGTCATCCATCACTTGGCTCCGGTGCCACGTGGCCTGCAACATAGAACACACGATATGAATCTTTCTTAAGAGACTATTTATAACTGCCTTACGAGATCTCTCCAGTCTCAAAATAGTTTCCATAGCTTAGTTAACAGGGCAGCACAACCCAGCTCTCTATGTATACATACGCATTATAGATATTTCCTAATATACACGAACACACCCATATGATCAGCTGTGCTTATAAAGACCAAATTTAACAAGCGATTAAGCTATAAACACACATGATGTAATCTCTAAATAACCAAGTGATGTTAAACAGGCTATTTTGAAGCCTAATACTCAGCTTATATCTTCAGCCTTCAACAAAAACAAAGTTTCATTCCACATTGCTCTGTCAGACCGTTAAGAAAAATGCAGAGATTTAAACCAGTTCAAATTTGAAAAAGCAATAAATGTGCTTTCCCTTAAGGAAAAATAAAAACCTTGTCACATTGGAATAGTCTATGACTATGGAAAGGGACATCAAAAACTCTTTGTAGATGGAATTATGGAATTTTAAAATGTTGGGAAATTTAAGAAAACATTTCAAAAACTCTGTAGCAATAAGTCTCCTAAGAGGTTTGGAGATTCAAAGAGCAGTGTGTTTACCCAAGGCTCATTATAATCCTTGCACCATCTCCTGCTAGCCAATCAAATTCCCTTTCCTCTAATAATAGGAAACCCTACTCCTCAGAGCAAAGGGAAGATGGAATGGTTTGCATGAATGATCTTTGAGCCCATCAGCCTCACCTGTACATCTTTCTGATCTGTGGCCTCTAGCAACATGTAGTTACCAAGAGAAAGAAGTGCTGATGAATCTAGAACTAGGGGAAATAAAATATCTGTTGGAAACAAAAATTCCCAAAGGTGAAAGACGTCTCAATGTCTTACATAGCTCCTGAACACTGACAGCCACTTTCTAAGGGGCCAAACGAGCCTAGAGAGGATGCTTCCTGGAGGAAGCAGGGCTGCAGCTGCGGTATGGCTCTCCATGGAAACGCGTCCATATTTAGCCTCGTTGCCATGGAGAAAGCAGGCACCATGTCTAACTCAGGGATCTGTGAAGCTCTGGAGTGTGATTGGGCTTGATAATAATTCAATAATCCTACATTTCACTAGAAAAGCCTAAGGCAAAACAGATTCTTGACCTCACCTGTCTTGCCTATGTAGACTTCAGTCATGTGATCATCATGTCTTTATTCTCTCACCACCAAACTATCATCACAACCTCTCAAACAAAAGAGAGAGGTGACCCAGCACATCATAGTGTTAGAAATACAATCTTTCTACAGGAATTCAGCTTTAACAAGTGAACAACTCCATGACATTTTCAAGTCATCAAGATGTGTCAAATGCACAAAATAAGGAATTGCTTTGAGGAAGGAGGGAGTGAGGAAAGTGGGAGATGCTGTGCAAACAGCTCTGCAGAGTATAACTGATGTGTCATGCTTTTGGCCAAAAGCATGACACATTGCAGTAATTCCAAGGGAGGACTCTAGAGCCTGTGTCCCTGTGGGCGACATGCCCTCTGGAAACTACAAGTTGACCCAGTATGTTGGCAAGAAATCTCCGTAGGACAGTTGGGAGGCAGCCTGCTTCTAGAAAGGCTGAGGGCATTTACCCTAGCCGAAGGCTTTATTCCTTCCTGAGAAGACTGGCTCTTAATTCATCCCCAGAAAACCTCATACATTCAAACTCACCGTCATTCTCACATGTATATATTCGTTCACTCCATGTGACCAATTTATGTTGTAAATGCTTACTATATTCCAAGGACTATTGTTTAAGCCCTGAGTGAGAGATAAGGTTCCTATTTTCACAGAGATTATGGTCTAGTGAAGCTGTGGGCCCTCCATCAGTCAAGACTGTAGCATGAACAAGGGGAAGAACACAGCAGAAGAGGTAGCAACAACAGAAAGAGAAATATTTGGGGCACAGGCACACAGTACTGTGGAGGCTCCATGAATCTAAGATTTTTTTTTCCACAAGGGTCCAGCTTGTCCCTCACAGCGGCTGGAACTCCCATGAAAGAATGTGGAAAAGATGAAGAGACGCCTTAGGTGGGACTGATAAGTACAAAGACAGCAACTATTAGAGAAGTCACCCATGGTCACCCATCTAAGACCAAACCTGATGACTAAGAGGCAACTTAGCAGAAATCAAGACATGTCTCGGTGCTATCTGTGAATGTCATGTACTTCCTCATGAAGACTACATATGCTTATACCTTCAGAAGTGTAAGCACACCTCCATGTGTTCTTCCCTCTTTCATTTTCCCTTCATCCACTCCCAAAGGAAAACAGACAACTTTCTAGATACTCCTTCACCTGTTACTTGCACATATCTTCAGCTCAATTGCTAGCACTCACTGTTTCTGGGAGCCCTCCCTTGCTCCTCCTACCCGGCCTTGATCTAGACCTGCTAACTCTTCCAGAACCCTCCTGATCAAGGCGTGAAGAGGGAATTTTGTCAGAGTAGAGTATTATCCCAATAGCCCTGCTATCTTCTCAGGGAGTGAGCCTGCAGTGGCTTTGGTGCTGTTACTAGAGGATTGATAGCAGGGCATCTCTTAGCCTGCTACTCAGCAGCTACCTGTCCTTAAGTCACAGAAGTAACAGAGAGACTTGCAGGTCCATTTCTGGGGCCTGAATTTTTTCTCAAAACAGATATGACAAGGTAAATGGCATGCAGCCTTTGCCACACTGCAGGTAGAGGAAAGAAATATGCAGTATTTAGGGAGAAAAAAAGAAAGAAGGCTGCTGTCCACAGTATTTCTTCCATTTCCAAAGATTGCCTAGTAATAGCTCCACCTGCTTCTCTGGAGAGCCATTGGCCTGCCTAGACAGGCTGTTTCTTCCACTTCATCTCTACCAGGCATAATACTATTCTCAAGGATATCCAGGTTAAGGAAATACAAAGACCTTCCATCATATACCTTTCCACATTCTAGAAAGGCTCTTTCTCTCTTCCACTTGTGTCTCCTCCTCCTATTCAACCTGCCAGCTGACACCTTCCTACAGCTCTGGGTCAGCAGGGACAAGGTGTGGTGAGAAAGTGTGATACCTCGGCATTGCTGCTGCAGGAGCTGGTATTAGGAGCCCTGAAGCCCAGAGGTAGTTAATGTCACTGAAGAAGGCAGAGACCCCTCCTTCCCACTCAACCAAGCTGCTGATCAGTGCGGGCTCAGGGTGAGGTAGGGCTTCTTCAAATAAAAGACCTTCACAGTAGCCACCAACTTAAAATCAAGCAGAGCAGCCAGAGATTCCCTCCTAGGTAGCAGAGAATGTTTTCTTGTGCCTGGGTTTTGTAAAACTTCATTTTCAATGGGTTTAAATGAAGTCATCAACCATTTTGCCTATGCCCATTATCACGGTGGGAGGTAGAAGGAGAGAAATAAAGAAGACACACACATGGGGCAGGGGAGTGGGGAGAGAGAGAAAGGAGTGGAGAGAGAAAAATACTAAGATCTAGCAAATGATGGTTGTGTGACATGGTAGAACATGGACAACCTGGACCTAACCTACTGCCAAAGGCCTTCATTCTTGCCATCTTCAGCAAGTCTGACATTTGTGGAATTAGAGAACTGGGGCATTAAACCTATTAACCATTTTTCTAACCCAGTGAGTCTTACCCTTTCTAATGCTGTGACTCTTTAATACAGTTTCTCATGTTATGGTGACCCTCAACCACAACATTATTTTTGTTACTACCTCTTAACTATAATTTTGCTATTTGTGAATCATAATGTAAACATCTTACATTCAAGATATCTGATATGTTACCTCTGTGAAAGAGTCATTTGACCTTAGGAGTGTCATTACCCACAGGTTGAGTATCTCTACCTTAGTATATTCCAGACACTTCTGACAAGTGAGGAGACTGGGAACCTAGAGTGACCAATGCTCGCCAAGACCAGTTACTACAGAGGTATAGGAATTTGGGGGTAGAGCACAGGATAAAGCCATTAGTGTCATAGGATAGCATAATGGTGGTTACTGCCTCTACTGTGAGGGACTCCCATGAGACAGTGTATTCGTGAAAGTATTTGTATTTTGTGGAATAAAGATATGGGGTCATCCTGTATTTGCTTGTCATAACCAGAAAAAGTAACTGAAAATGAATACTTCCTTTATAAAGAACTACATATATGATGAAGGCAACCTCAGGCACATCTCCCAGGTGACCTGCATCACATGTGCACCCTGGTGGGTAGTCATACAAGTCATCCTGCTTCTCTAGCTGTCTCTTCCACAACTTTGAACAAGAATAGACTTTAGGCTGACATGCTTTTATACGAATGATACTTTTATAAGGAGGCTTAATTTATGGTCTAATTTAGAAGACAAACTACTTATTTACTGCTGCTCAGATAATTTAGATCTCCAGATGTTAAAATCTGTCTTTTTCCTTATTGTGGTTATTTAGCACTCAGCCACACACACACACACACACACACACACACACACTCACACACACACACACACGCTTGCAAATATCTCACTACTTTTACCCCTAATATCCTCAGCCACATCCCAGCTCATACCATTGAGAGAACCCCTGAAGATCCTGCCCCAATTCAAACTAAAGGAATCTCAGCAGGTGCTATGAATTCAAGTGACAAAGTCCCTGACTCTGGCCAAGCCTGATTTCTGAACCAAGAATTTAAAGGGTATACTAGGAGCCCTTTCAGAGGCCCAGCTCATCATCTAGCTAAGGGTTTGATTGTATTTTGTAAATCAAAAGCATCTTGACCACAGAAGCTAATCTAAAGATTTCCATAGGTTGCATGATGTGAGTAATTAAAACACGTCTAAGCAGAGACTATAGGAGTGACTACTTTAATGTGGAGGGCAAGTAGGAAGGGATTTATTTCATAGCAACTTTAGCCAAAACGAGTTCTTGCTTGAAGGTCCTGCAGAGCTCTTGAGATTACTGGACTGAGGTCACTCAGAAAGTACACTAAGCTTCAGGGAAAACAACTTTAATGATCAGAGCTAGTTTGTGGCGTATTCTGGACTCACAGGCTTTAGCAAGTTTTACAAGTCCCATCTTTGTGCCTCTGTCCCCTGTTCTTCATCATAAAGGGGCTGCAAATGTGATTCATTCTCATGTCGCCAAAATAAGATTTTTTTCCCCTAATCAACACAAGTTTCTTCCCTAAAGCATTCGTTCTTTAAATGATTGCCATGTGTCACTTAATGGCAGTAACATATGCTGAGATTCATAGTGTTGGTCAGTTTTGTAACTTGTAAACACAACAGTGTGATTGTACAATAGAATATGGTTATGATACAATCTCATGGAATAACCATTGTACTGCAGTCCATCAATGATTGGAGCATAGTTACATGACATATGGCATATGGCTGTTCATCCTACAAGTTTCCTAAGAAATATTTTCCAAGTGGTAAAATAGCAACAGCCCTAGTTTTTAAGGAGCAAGTACCAGCTATCAATTATATCTGGTAGGCAGGACTGTCTACATCGTTTTTGAAAGTGAAATCTTTGGAACAACTACAACAGCATCCCTCACAAGCGTCTTTGAAATGTAGAATCTTAAGCCACAACCCATGAGCTGGGAATCATAATCTGCAAGTGAACAAGCAGGGGAGAGGTGGGGAGGGGGAGGGGCTGGAGAGAGAGTTCAGTGGTTAAGAGCACTGACTACTCTTTCTGAGGATCTGGATACAATTCCCAGCACCCACAGCTCACAACTGTCTGTAACTTCAGTTCTAGGGGATGTGACACACTCACACAGACATACATGCAGGCAGAACACTAATGCACATGAAATGGAGATAAAGTAAAGATCCTTGGGCGATCTGTGTGTGTATTAAGGTTTGAAAAGCACTGTCTTATTATTGGTTCTCAAACTGATCTGTGCATTGGAATTGCCTAGGATCTTTCAAAAAGTGCAATGCCTGCCCCGTTCCCAAGACAGATTCAACTGTTTTGGGGTTGCAGCTTGGGTCTGGAGTACATAAAGTTCACCAGGTGATTCTAATATGCAGTCAGATTTGTAACCCTTAGCCTAAAGCTAGAACACAGGACAACTAGTGAGCTGCCTTTTGTAGTGGTTGGTTTCCCTTTTTATATCACAGAAAACACCGAGGCCATTATCATCCCAAGCTCTCTCAATTTTCACCTGGCCTTTGCATTGTGTCCCTGTGTACCCCAATTCCACAAAGAGGTGAGAAGTTTCTCCCTCTTGGAAGACCAGTTTGCTAAAGACTTCTGATTAAATTTGTTTCCCTTCCAATCGCTCCTTATTCTTAGTCTACTTTCCACTTTTGACTAAGACTTACAAGAAACCATCAACAAATGGCCTAATTCTATATAAAAATCACTAGCCATTAACTAGGAGCTAGAAGAGAAGAGCATATTGTGTTCTTTAATACTGTACACATATATAGTTTCATCATTCAGGACCCAGGGTGCACTATCTAAGAAGCAACTCCAACCGGGTTCAAAATGGATTTTCTCTCCCCACAGGGTGTAGTAATTGTCAATTACTTGCCCCAGTGATTGAATTTTCTGAGCTTTAAGCATCAGCACAAAGCCCTTTTACTTTAACAAAGCTGTGAGCATAATTACTACTTGAATGTATTCCCAAATTGGTTACAATATGAGAAAAATAACAATATTCACTAACCTCACATTTGGTTGTATTTTACCTGCAGAGACTTATACAGTCTTCCAAAAGTAATGCGGCAATCTGAATTAACTTTGGAAGCGAGTCACCCAATCCGTTACTTAAGTTGTTAAAACTGTGGTGCTCATCCAAATTTCAACTGAGATCAACCTTGGTAACAATAGGCATTGGCTATGGAAAGTCCCGCAGTCTTTCCAGAAACGTAGTAAAATAATTAAATCTTCTCCTATACTGGTTTTAAAAATATAGAGGGGGTCAGATCCAGTGCTATTAACTGGCCACTGACGTCAGCAATTTGAAGATCATCTTGAAGGAGAGAAATGCATGCATGCCCTGGGATGCTACACAAGTTATATATGATTAGCTTAAAATCTCATCCTTTGCATTCTTTTCTTATTGTGTGCATGTAATATGAAAACATTAAAAACACACACATGGTGTGTGTGTGTGTTTGTGTGTGTTTGTGTGTGTGTTCATTTTTCCATGATAGGAGCACAGGAAGGAAATGATACTACTCAGCAAGAGAGATGAATCTCTCAGGCAGGGCCCAATTATATTTCTAGAGCTCTTCTAAGTTTAGACTGGTCACTAGCCCAATCCACACTTGCTGTGTTACAGAACTGGAAGCTAACACTCAGAGGCCAAGTAGCTTGTTCAGGTTCGTACAACACAGTGTATGCTGACTCTTAAAACTGTGCTTTCTCTCCCCCCTCCAAACATGTTATCTGATCCACTGCCTTTGTTTTAAATGCTAAAGGACACAAAGGAACATGTGGGCCAAGCAGAATTGAAGGGAGGGAACCCCCAGTTATCAGGCCTGATTTTTCTGGTCCATTATTAGATTCTAGAAGAACTAAACAGGATTCTGGGAGCCTGGCTGGGGAGGTCATTCTGCCTCTTTTGTCTTTCTGGTAAATAATGTCATTTGCTTCTACATTTATTTTCTCATTTGCTGTCCCAACTGTCTTTAGCCTGCCTCCTAAGGACCAATGGTGCTCCTTGGAACCATGTAGGTCTTAGCATAAGGAAGAATTAGAAAACCAGACTTGTGTTCATTCATTTATCCATTCTTTCAAAAATGATCTGGAGACCTGCTGTGGGCTAGTCCTGCATTTTCTATTATTTTCTCTAAAGGATCATTGCCTTCTTTATTGGTGGAGTTCTTAAGATAG
The DNA here is from genome assembly GCF_004785775.1 of Grammomys surdaster. Classification (NCBI taxonomy): domain Eukaryota; kingdom Metazoa; phylum Chordata; class Mammalia; order Rodentia; family Muridae; genus Grammomys; species Grammomys surdaster. The sequence goes on along the minus strand of NW_021604589.1, from coordinate 510,900 downwards.
GAACCAAATCCACTGTCTCCCTGGGTTATGTGCTTTCTTCAGGGTTCATTCAAGGTTGATATTTTTCACAGAGATAAAGGACTTCTAAAAGATGAATGCCAGTCTTTGGACAACTGTGGGAGGCATGACATAAGATAGAGAACAGTGATTATTTTCTATAGAAGGCTGTCCCTGACATTGAGAGCAAAGACATATCCTCTCATCACAATGAAATTCAGTAGATGATAAGAAGAATGCCTCAACATCACAGGAGACAATGAGGAGGAACTGTTGGGGTGGCTGAGCATGTTTTAGTGGACAACAGACTGCATGAACTACCAATTGCTGGTCCCTGCATTCAGCTGAGTGCCTACAACTTTCCCCCAGATACCCAGCTTCTAAACAACCTCAGATGCCTGAGCTTTAAGGGTAGGTTGCACAGAAGCACAAGTCATGTTTAAGGCTTTAGGCAAGATCTATCATCTTGAAGAGCAATGGTTTGAGGAAATTTTTCTGGTAACAAAGAAACCTCTTAAATTTGGAATGAAGAAGGAGAAAAACTTGCCTTCTGGAAGAAAGGATATTTCTAATTATATTGAGATACAAAAGTTAAATTTTTGTTCTGGGGAAAAAAGATTGTTTATAATCCTATGTCATTAGAAGGACATTTTCCAGAAGCCACTATGCTAGAAATAGTCCCTCTGAGGGGTCACTAGAAGAAAGGGGGTACAGAAATCTAAGATACTTGGGTTTAGAATTTCCCCTTTTCTAAGACCCGTGAACCCCTCTTCAACCACCGACGTGGAGATAGTGTCAGTTCATTCTGGGTACTGTTCCCTCCTGAGAATGAGGAGGAGGAAAAACATTGAATTGAGTCCCAGGTTCGAATTTTACCTTTTACTAACTGCCAGTTGTATATGATCTTGGGCACATTAGTTCCAAGCCTCAGTTAACCTCTATGCAAGATGAAATGTAAAGAGCCCTCTCGTGGGATGGCTGTAATGAAGAGGGAGCTCATTTAAGTGAAGAGCTTGCTACAAGGCTTGGCACATGGAAGGCTCATTCAACACCATCATCTTGGCCCTCACTGACTCCATCACTGTTAGCTCTCACTGTCATCTTCATCTTCATTATAATCATTACTGCAGTTGCCACTGTCTTCTTACTTGTCGTTCTCATTGCTACTGCTATCATCATCACTATTGCCATCAGCTTTGTTGTCACCATGTCATGGCCTCATTGTCATATCAGACCCCTTGGCCACATTTTCTCCAAGCATCTGGAGTAGCATTATCGAAGCTTCACTAGCATGTGAAGGGGTTTGCTCATCTGTAACCCTGTTTGGTTAAATCTCACCTTGAAAATTAGCTGCTAGGGACTGGGGAGGCATGTATCATAAAATGAGTATTACACCCAATGGTGAAATTCCAGGCAAACTCTCTAACTCGCGTAATCCCAACATCACTAGAACATCAAACATTTCCAGTAAAAAGAGAAGAGCATACTGTCACAATATTAGAAACCAAAGATGATAGGAAAAGGTATAAATATAAAAATCTGTTTCTCACCTAACAGGAAGAGTAGAGGAGAAAGAATAAAAGCAAACCTTTATGTATCATGCACATGTGGATTCATGAGAACTTTCATGGATTCTGAAATTTCTACTGTTTATGCATAATATCACTTAGGATTCTTCAGTTTTCCTTCCTTCCACAAAGTCCTAAGGAGTTTTCTCTGCCCACTTATTAATGATAATAGAGGCATCTTCTCACTCACAAAAACCCAAAGGACTCCCGAGAAGAGGAAGATAAAGATAAGGACAAGAGGGAAACAGAGAGTAAAGTGGAGAATCTGTGCTAACTAGGTCAAAGTAAAAGGAAGGAACATTTCAAAGGTTTTAGGCCCAAATAAGAAAGAGCTTGCCAAGATAGAAGTGTTAAGACACTGAAACTGAGGGAGGCTTTAAGGGGGGAAAACAGAGTGTAAGTTCTTCAGTGAGCCACAGGGAATGGTGTCAAGGAGCAAGGCTGCAGCAGCTTGGCTGCTTCTAGGGCTGGTCTGCAATTACCCCCCCCCCCCAGTATCTCCCCGACCTTGGCACATCAAGTCTCAGCAGGGTTAAGCACATCCTTTTTCACTGAGGCCAGACAAGGCAGCCCTGTTGGGGAACAGATCAAGACATGTGCTCAACTATGTTCATAGCAGCTTTATTCAAATAGCCTGAAACTGGAAACAACCCAGATGTCCTTCAGCTGAAGAATGAATACAGAAAATGTGGTTCATTTACACAATGGAATACTATTCAGATATTAAAAACCAAGACATCATGAATTTTGCAGGCAAACAGATGGAACTAGAAAATAACATCCTGAGTGAGGTAACCCAGACCCAAAAGGATATGACAAGAACCTAGCATAACTGTCCTCTTAGAGACTCTACCAAGCAGCTGACTGAAACAGATGCAGACACCCACAGTCAAACATTGGATGGAAGTTGGGGACTCTCCTTATTTTAAAACAACCACTGAGGACTTGCTGTGCTCACAGTCCCAGAAAAACTACATACATGTGCCTTCTTATCATGTCTGGTCTTATTTATATTCATTCATACCTCTGGCACCTCCTGTTCCATATTGGGCAGTAAGAACTGAGTTTCTCCCATCAAAATTTGATTTTCTATACTGAAGCTGATAAACTAATCCTCAATGCAGTGTTTGGCTGTCTTGATTAGGTGTATGACTAATAAAGCTAAAATATTTTGTTTTCCTTACTAACATAATCAATATAATCCGGGAGTGATAAAGCCATGGACAAAGAAATGAAACTCTGAGGAATTTCAAGATGCTAATCATCAGGGGCAACCTTCTGTCTATCTTGACATCTTTCTCTAGAGACGAGACCTTACAACTACTGACCAAGTTAGATGGCAGTATTAAAAGGTAACTGATTTCAACATGACATCCACCTTTAGGCACTCAGAGCTAAGGTAAGATATGAAGGTGACCCAGTTATCCATCTCTTTATAGATTCAATAAGCAAATACTTATTTCTCATCCAAGAGGAAATTGCTAATATTTTGCTTTCCAGTACTGAGATTTTCTCAGTATCGAGGCATGCCTTTTCCTCATAGGATTGGGTAGCTGGACTGGCTGTCTCCTGAAATTTTTATTTCTGCCTTACCATGCAAGAAGTACAGGACTGTATCCCACATGTAACCTACAAGGCTACAGCCACAATGGAAACTCATTTGCCAATGGTGATGAACATGGTGAGGAAGACTGTGGGGGAGGGGAGGATGTTGTGTTTGAGTGAGCCCAGCTAGTTGGTTATCTTGAGTTCTCCTGTAGAAAGACCTTAAGACAAAGATTTGGTTGAAGCTGGTGTATTTGAGGGAAGATTCCAGAAAACACCACAAAAGGAATGAAGCAGAGAGAGTGGGAAAGAAAGGCAAATTATCAAACAAGTTACCAATGAACAACTAGAACTCAGTTCCACTAGTGAAGGACAAGATACAGGGAAGAGCACATTCTTCATATCTATGTCAATTGAAAATCTAGGAGGTTGGGATTCATTCATTGACTCCAACTGGTTGAGGGCCAGTGGAAGATGTGTTCATTCTTTGGCACTTCTAGCTAGCTCATCATGTAGGCCAGACCTATCATGCTCCAGAGACCAAGCCTAAAAGTAAACCTATAGGGAGAGTCACAGATACTTGAGGTAAGCAGCTTCTAATAAGGCAAGATACTAACAATATCTCCTATGCCAACCATACCATAAAACATCAATGATTATTATGTGATAATAATGCCACTAATTTAGGCCAGTATATGGGGTCATGTGTTTCCCCAATGGGTGGAAACTTCTATTACCCATATGAAGAAGACATCAAGCTTGAATAACAATTCCCATGCCTCAGAGGAATCATGAGAAGCATACCTCAAGATTTCATTAAAAGGGAAGGTTCACAAGGAGGGCAGAGAATACTAGCTATCAAAAGCAAACATTTCAAGAGATGGTCAGTTTAGCTGATATGCTCGTTTGCTGAAATGTATCTGGAGCAATATAGAAAGTTCCTTTCTATTTTTAATAGGTTTTTGATATTATTTGTGTCAGCCGGAATGCAAGATGTTCCTGGGATAAATCACAGAGCAAATCTCTTCTTTAGTAATTCTGTGTTCTAAAGCAGAAGGGACCAAACACAAATAAATAAACACTACTTCACTTCGTAGTGCAAACTACCTGATGATGATGATGATGATGATGATGAAGTGCTCATATTTTAAACAGTCAACTTCTTTCCAGAATTTTGTTTTCTCAGAAGCATCCCTATGCCTGAGGGCAACTCTCTTAAGAACAATATGCTTGGCAGAATCTTGGGGAGGTTGAGTTGTTTCAAGACATCAAAATTTCATTATATTTATCTTAAAGTCAGTATCATGGTTGAAGCTAACAACACAGAGTTGGGGTGGGAAAGGAAAAAGATTAGCTCTACAACATCTATCTAGTTAAAGGAGAGTATAGGTGTCGGTTCCTATTTTCTTTAGGGGAAGAATTCCTTTCGAATGTATGGGATCTCTCTCTCTCTCTCTCTCTCTCTCTCTCTCTCTCTCTCTCACACACACACACACACACACACACACACACACAGAGAGAGAGAGAGAGAGAGAGAGAGAGAGAGAGAGAGAGAGAGAGA
>NW_021604589.1:450901-506219 GCF_004785775.1 Grammomys surdaster | reverse complement strand
GAGAGAGAGAGAGAGAGAGAGAGAGAGAGAGAGAGAGAGAGAGAGAGGTGGTGGTCAATTAGGAATGAAACAAGTCTTCAAGATTTATGTTGCTCTCTCTTCTTTCCCATCTGCTTCATCCACAGTGTTTTCACACAAGATGTGAGGGACCACACAAGAGGTACAAGGCGTGCTGAATCTTTCCACTTTGTCAGCATTTCAGCAGAAGGAATAGGAGAATTGGGCGGGGGGGGGGGGTTCTACAAGAAGGTATGAAGGACTGAAGGTAAGGCACAAGAGGACAGGTATGTTCAGGAGCTCCAGCTGGCTAGGCATCTGGAACCCAGAACTTCTGAGAACTTGGGAAAGAAAGAACGATGCCTGAAACATTAGATGAGTCCAGCTCTTCCAGGGATTTTCAGTGTCACCCCAAAAACTTAACCTCAATGTCCTAAAGGATCGCCCACTCTACCAGTAAGATTTTTGTGTCTTCACAGTTTTAAATGAGTAGGAGGCCTCAGTTAAATTATAAGACCCTTAGGTGGGGAGAATAGGAAGAAGCAATTCAGTTCCCAGGACTTTGTTAGCTCCACAATACCTGCATCTCGGCAGCCTTTCTTTCAAACATTCACAAGAAGATAATGATAAACTATTACTGAGCTCTGAGTTATCATGTGCCAGGCACCCTGCAAGTTACTCTACATTCATTTTCTCATCTGTTTCTCAGCAACCCCGGCAGATTGGTACCACCTTGGTAGAATTTGATTTGTTGAATCATTGTTTCCTACCCCCTTCCACCCCTGTGAATCCCCAGGAAATGGTTGTTTTGATGGGAGAGAGGAACAAAGCTTTCCAGAACTGGAACAACATTCACTGCAGGGAAGGCAGGTCTGGGGGAGGGGAGGGGGAAGACAAAGCAAAGATTCTTGGTAGCATGCAAGGGGGCAGGGAGAGTAGAGAAGGGCACAAAGTAGGAGATAGCTCCTGGTTTAGAACTTGGAATTGTTTAGCTTTCCCCTGAACCTCGGACAGGCCTGCTTAGCTTTGGTCTTCTGACCACTCCCTGCCTTAATTCCCTTCTCTCCCATTGCTGTCACTAGTGTTTCCTGGGCCCATAAGGGCACAGCTTGAATCTTCTGTTCCCTTACATTTTTAGAGCTCAATTCTTGTTTACTATATTACATAGTTTGGGTAATTGTACCTCAGAGGCCTGTGTGTTCAAAAGCTTAATCTTTGGTCTAGTGAAAACTCTAATAGGCAAGGCCTTATAGAAGATCTTCAGACCATTGAAAATATAGTCTTAAAGGCAATAATAGGACCTCGGGCCTTCCTCTTCCTCTCTTTTTCACTTACTGGCTCTAAGGGGACTGCTGTTTGCTTGTCTGTGTACTCCATGCCCCAGAGTACTACTTTGCCAAGGGCAATAAAGTAACAGGAACAACCAAACATGTTGTTAGAAGTTTCCAAAGCTGAGTGCCAAAATAAACCATTTTTTTAAAATAAGATGATTGTCCCAGATATGTGTGACAGTAATGGAAAGCTGACTTTGCCTCAGAACTAGCCTATATCCCAAGCAGGGGCTATCATCAGCCCATCCAAGAACATTTCATCTATGGTTGGCTGATTAGCTGTTCATCAAATTTATGTCACACACCCCCCTTTTCCTGAACTATAGTTTTCTATCTCCCTTGTAGTTAGTTGTGGTCATATGTCTGAATGTTGGCCAATCAACTGGGAATAAAAGCAGTGTGACCCACTTCCATGCCTGGCTCCTGTAAACCTTACTTCCATGTGTGATGTTCCAATCCCTTTTCATAGAAGGGCCTTTGGGAAGCTACCTAATAAAGATAGTTGAGCAGAAGATGTGAAGGACTATATGTCTTTTCTTGGAGGTAGGGTATCCTTAATCAGCAGCCATTGGGGGCTTTATGTGATTGAGAAGGAAATTTTAATTAAGTTTAAGCCTTAGTATATTTTTAATTTCTTGTTGCAACTTATTGTAACAATTGGCAGTTCCATACTTCCTGGGACCTACTGTCATGTGCTCACCAAAGTAAATAGGGGACAGACAGACTGTCTTCACCATCTGGGAGAGTCTACTCAGTTTCTTCCTCTAGGTTCAGAGCCTCCAAAACCCACTGGCTGAAAGAGAGAACTGTAAGCACAGCCCAAATGCCTCTAGGCAGACCCCAGGCTTTTTCATCATACTAACTTTCTTACTGTCAAAGTACCAAGCACTCCTGGCTGCTCTTCCTGACTTGAGTTGACATATTAATGTGGGTTCTAAACTATTCTCTGCATGGTTACTACAAAAATGATCCGCCTAAATTGTGTGTTTCATCAGCATTTACAGAGACAAGAGAGTTGCCTCCAGGGAGCAGTGACAGGCAGAGCTGAGAGCAGTTTTGTTTCCTGAGCCCTGAAGCTTCTGGGGGTATCCAGGCCCATGCTAGTCAGTATGGTAGAGGACTAAGCAGGAGAATCATGTTACAGCACATGCATACATACCTGGAGAATGAGCACCCCTGGCTTCTCATTAGAGGAAACCCGAAGGACAACAATTCCTTCCCTCCTTTGATCATTTGTTGGTCTATATAGCACAGGGAAGCCTGGATCCACTGTCCCCCAACCCCTGTACCAAACCCTTTATAGTAAGGTTTTCATTCGTTACTCTTTGAAGAAGTTCACTATCTATAGCTCCATGATCCAAGGCCCTTTCCCTTTGGCATCCTATATATATAGATTTTACAAGCAAAGATCACCATTCAAGAGTCTTCCCTCTGACCACTGCCCAGAGGAGTGTCATCATTAGCCTTTGCCTTGTTTTTAACATTATTATATTCTTTCTGGGTTAAAAAACGGTTTATCTAAGGACACAAGGAGTCTTTGCCACTTTGGAATGACCAAGCTGATCAATACATTTGCTACACAAGTGGGCCTTACATGTGCAAAGGGTGCATCCAAATACGGTCTGTAACTTTAAATATCACCTCAAGAAGTATGCAGGTATCTTTCCTACATTATAGATGGGACCCTCCACTCATCCTTGCCCGTTTGTCCCCCAATCCAAGGTTGGTAAAATTCTCAGCAGATATAAGCTCTCTGAATTTCTAGGCACTTGAATGGAAGCTGTGATGTCTGTTCTTCTGGAAGGACATAGCCTATCTTTGACTTAGGTGAAGCCTCAGCTTTGCTACCTACAGATCTCATATCAGGGGCACAGCAGCTGCTGTCTTAAGGCTGCCATAGAAGTTCCATTCATCTCTTCATCCCCATCGATATTTGAGACATAGACAGTTCACTTGGTAAAGTGTTTGCTTACTATGCACAAAGTCCTGGGTTCAATCCCCAGTACTGCATAGACTGGGCATGGTAGTGCGTATCTATAATCCCAGAACTCTGGAAGTGGAGACAAGAAGGATTAGGATAAGGCCATCAGTTACAGAGCAAGTACAGGGCTTGCCTGGACTCCATGATACCTTATCTCAAAATCATAGTAATTATTATTAATTGTAATAATATAAAATGACAGCTGGATGGTTCTCCCTGAAAGGCCTTATGAACTGTGCTGTGCCTGCTAGCTACTTATGAGTTAGACTCTTCGGGTGTGTGTGTGTGTGTGTGTGTGTGTGTGATACCATTTTCCCTTGAGACTTGTCCTGTGGCTGCTGTCATGTAAGTCTGTGCTTCCTGTACATGAGCCTTCTTTATCCTGATTTTTTTCTGCTTCCTTCCTCTTTCCTACCCCTCCGCCATGCTTTGGCCTTCAGCTGGCCCCACGGCAGCCCAAAGATACTTCCTTAGGGCTGAAAGACTGCTTCAGCAATAGAGATTATGACTAGAAACCTCATGTCCATAAAAATTTAATACCCAGTTTCCCTCCCACAGGACCTTCTCTCAGCATCTGAGGTGGCAGTGATAGACACTTGAAAATGTTCAAAACTGTCCTTAAAGCAAGCAAGCAAACAAATCACAATAAAACACCAAGTGGGCTGGGAAGATAGATGTGTTAATGTGTGTTTGCTGTACAAGCTTGATGATCTAAATTCAGATTGCCAAAACTCATGTAAAATCCAGACACAGTAAAACAGTAACCCCAGCAGGCCCTATGAAGAGAGGGGGACAGAGATACAAGGAACTTCAGAGGTTCACAGCCATGAAGAGACCTTGCTTCACAAGAAGGTGAACTGCTGAGGACTAACACCAGCAGCCTGTCTTCTCTGATTTGCACACATTTGCCATTGGTGTGCACCTTCAACCACATATCCCCTGCCATACACACACACACACACACACACACACACACACACACACACACACAGAGAGAGAGAGAGAGAGAGAGAGAGAGAGACTCCTGAGTGATCATGTAACTGAAAATATGGAAAAATTAAAACACTTGCACACTGTTGGTACAGGCCTGACAGCTTCCACTAAAGTTCAGTGCTAGCCGCCTCTAGTCCTGTGATCTCACTCATGTATGTCCTTTTCCCCAAAATGCAAGTACATAATCACACAACTATTTGTAACAGACACTCATAGCAATTCTGTTTGCAGGTTCCACACACTGGGAACAGCCAGCCCACATCTTTGTCAACAGATGAAATAACTAGGCTATGCCATGCTTGTACAATAGAACAATGCTCAGCGATTTAGAGTGATGAACCGCTGCTACCTGCAATGATATAGCTGCAGCTCAAAAGACTGTTTTGAACAAAAGCCTGATACAGATGAGAAAAACAATCCAAAATATTTGTACTGAGATATTAGAACTCAGAAAGTGGTTGTTATGGGAAGAAAGGAGGGGGAATGGGCTAGAAACGGTCCTAAAGTGCTTTCCTGTGGGTGTGGGTATGGTTTGTTTTTTTTAGGTGGTAGCCCACAGGTGCTTGTCAATTGCCAACAGAGCATCTGACCACTTATAAATTATTGTATTTCATGCTATGTTTCTCCTAATTTAAGGACAAAGACATTTCAGATCTTATGGAAATATTCCAGAAAAAGAAAAGTCCCCGTGGCTCTCTGTACATGCACTGTGGGTTTTGTTCACTCCTAGCCCAGTGTGAAGAGGGTATATACAGGGCAGAGGTTCCTAGTGGCAAATAGAAAAGGACACCTCTCATAGCACCTGCCAGGAACCCTTTGTCACAGGCACAAACAAAGCAGCAACACAAGGCCCCAAATAAAAGCATTCAATGAAATAAAATAATGGGCCCCAAACAAAACTGGCCTCAGACTGTGGGCTACATAGCAATTTCTGAGCCAAAATTGCTTTCCAGGAAATGCTAATATTTCACCTAGAAAAGAAGAGATCTGGAGAGAGAGAGAGAGAGAGAGAGAGAGACCCCAGCTAGGGATAAAATATGTTGTCAGTTTGACAGTGGATACCGTCCCACTAAAAAGGTCCTGTGCTAGGGACATCAAAGTACTGAGCTTCTTAAATGGGTCTCAAGATGTGCAGTAGAAAGGCAGGCAGGGGTTCCTTAAAGGCAAAGGTCTCCTCATGTAATTTATATGGTGGAGAGGAATTCTATATCCCTATTAAAAGGCTAGGCATAATCACTTGTATCCAACATATTCAGACCTGAAATAGGAAACATAAAAGAAGTTTTGTGATCTATTAGCACAGATGTGAGCTTGTAAGTTGAGTCTGCCCAGAGACCTTGGTTCTATCTGGTGGAATCTATGTAGCTTTAGGAACATGACTTAGCTCTTCTGAGCTACAGTTTTCCTAGTCTATAAGTTTGTTAAAATGATACCTACTAGTGAAGTGGATATTTCCTAATGCCTATCAAATGTTCAATGTAGAATTATCTCTGGGTTCCAAGGAACTTTCTAGATGTCTGTACCAACCTCTCAGTAGCAGCCAACCCGTCAGAGTAGCAGCATCATTTAGCTTCTTTTTATTCTTTTGATTTTTGAGCCTCAGGAACACAAAATTTGCACAGTTATAATCCAAGTGTCATGACATTGTTCCATGCATAGCTCACCTTATTCGTTGTTTTATTTTTTGAAGTTTTACTTTTAATGTTATAAATCCTAAAATAAATATATGAATATTAGCGGACTCATTTACCAACTGAACAATCTTTGCATCTGTCTCTGGACTTTCTTTTCTGTGCCCTCAGCTCCTTCATCTTTGCCTTATTATACTTTCTAATGTTGCTAAGCACCAAGAAGAAAGGCAATCAGTGAAAGTAGATTGAGAGTGGCAGGAGGCTGGGGGGTGTGGGACTGACTGTTTCAGGGAGGGTGGTCAGGGACTACCTCTATGAGGGAAGACTTAAAAGAAAAGGAAACACCATGCCATAATAACATTCTTGACTTCCAGAAGTTGAGGAGAGGAATAAGCTATGACTCTGTGTCTGTGCATTTGTGTGTGGAGGAGAGGGCTATTTACACATGCATGATGTATACTATGTGTGAAAGAAGGGAACCATCAAAAGAAAAGAAGAGGTGATCAAATATAGTCTTCTGAGTTTCATTTTACCAAAGTTAGTACAATCAATTTCACAGACAAGGAAACAAAAGATCCAGGAGAGCTGGCCTGTCTCAAGTTGTGTAGGTATTTAGCAATAGAGTTAGAGTTAGAAATCAAAGTTCTGTACATTTTCAGTGACATCGTACAGCCCCCTTGTGCCCTCAAATGATTTGAATTCCACAAAATCCCTCCAAGCAGCCTTTAGGTAATGAGGTGACAAATAGTATATTGAAATTATGTTCTTCCAAGCAGAAGTGCTTTACCATGAAAAAGATTACTTGAAGGCTAATTAGGATTCTAACATTCTTTAATGACTAACTCCTTAGGGCTATGTCAAAAGCCCTGTGAATACTGACTAAGTTATTGTCTTATCATAGGTGCTATTTATTCTCAGGGGTGGGGGAGGGACAAAGATATGTTAGTAACATTCTTTGAAATTTGAGGTGAGTCCTAGGATCACAAAGGCAGAAGCAGAAATCTGTCTTGATAAGCTGAAAATAGTTGAGAAATACACAAGTAGAATAAAGAGTTTGCATGTATTTTAATAACACCCCTTCAGTTGAGAAGTTGAAAAGAGTCCTTATTTCTACTGATGTGGATGGAACTATTAAAGGCACGGGTGTAAAGATTCACCTTTGCCCTCTCTTTTGAAACTCTGAGCTGGGTGTGAGATAAAGACAGAGGAGAGAAGCGTGACTAAAGACATTTGGGTAAATGTGACCTGCATTCCCTATTGAACCTTCAGGCTAAATACATTTCTCAAATCTGTTTTCTTCTTGGGCTGATTAAGTCCTTCCTTTCAAGAGGTAGTTCCAGCCCCTCCACTTGCTGATTTGTCTATGGCATGTACTGTCTCCATCTTGCAAGCCCACACCAGGCTCCGATACAACTGCAGAAATCATGACTCAAGAGATCACAATTACTGACTTCCGAGAGCCTCTGATTCCTCTCAGGAGAACAAATAGATGAGAAGCCCTTCTTATTTTCAAAGACAGACAAATCCAAGCTGTTTCAGAATCAAGCCCAGTCTTTTCTTGGCTTCTTTTTTTTTTTTCCTGAGGACTATTCAAAAAGTATGCAGATATGACAGTGCAAATGGCAGAAGAGCCTGACAGCCATTGGCAATGGTAAGAGCCATCTGGTTTTACTTTGTTAAGCATTTCTTCACAAGACCAAGACAACTCAGTCTGATGGATACAACAAAAGTGACTCAAATTATTGACTTCTAAGCAGTACAATGACTGATTCTCTTCCCAAGCTCTATTTTGAGCCCCATGTCATAGTGTTAGCCTAGGGGCACCCTCGGAGTTCACAGGCGCATGTTCACTCATTTCACTATAGTTCTAACTGAAGAAGACAGTGTAACAAGTCAAAGAGAAAACTTGATTTGTACAACAAAGACTGCACTTGGTTAATTGAGATGAAGGCAGGCATCCTGCTGGCTATGTGAGTATGAGCAAATCCAATAACCTCTGGATATCTCAGTTTCCTGACAGGTACAAGGACTAATAATGCTAAGTGGATAGCCCAGAGCTGTTAATGGGAAGGAAGCAACATATTCAAACTACTTAAAATTAATCGTTCCTAGCACATCGTAAGTAAGCATGCAACAGGTTGTGTGTTATTACTATAATAAAAGATAGGATGTCAAAGGACCATATTTGTGGAGTGCTAAATAAAATGAGACTTACATTTGAAACTATAGATAAGCAATAAATATGATGAGAAGGAGATTTTTTTTCAACAGTTTTCCATGACAATGGTTAACCTACTCAAATGTAAACCTGGCATAGACTGGTTTCTCAAGGTCCATCATGAACAGGGTTAATAGATGAAGGCCCAATGCAGAGTGTTCACTAAGTCAGAGTTCCCTAAGAAAAGATTGTGGAGGGAGTGTCAACCCTGGTGATTATACACAGACTAGATAAAGGAGCTTTGAAGGATCAGGATACCTAAGTCACAGACCAGATCAGTTAAATCTTTCACAATGGAACTAGAAATTAGGATGTAGGAAAGCCCCACAGGTCATTCCTAGGAGCAGACAGCGCTGAGGCATCCTTCTCTGTGTTCTGGACACCCCATAATCCCCTACTCATAAATTAGGGCTTATCTTGCCTAGCCAGTACCTGGGCAACCCAGACCAAGTCCCAATGCTTGTAAGACAGGCTAATAGAAAACCCAAGCCCCAGCCTAGGTAGGAAATGATTAATGAATGCATCTGTTTCTGGGTCGCCATTACCTGATACACAGCCTTGGTGTTGAATCAACAGGGGAATGGATAGAAAAATGAGTAAACAAATGAGGAACACACTAGAACAAATGCATGTTGATAAGGAAGTAAAATGAGCAAGGACTTTCTAGAGGGCAATTTGAAAGCACTCATACCTACTGACCCAGAAAATCTGCTTTTTTGATTCATCCCAAGAAAATGCGGTCCATAGCTGCCTCTCTTCCTAAGTATCTGAAATTCTGGTTACAGAGAGATGCATGGACTCTCGATTGGGGGAAGTGAAACAGTTATAATGGGCCTATGATCTCACTTCCCTTGCACTACAGTAAAGGGGTACTTCAGGCAAGGCCCACAGTTGTTTTTCTGCCTTCAGGACATTACAGTTTGGGATTTACAGACAGACTTTCAGAGAAGAACTCAGTGTAATGAAAATAGGATTTGTAGGGAAGAAGAGATCTGGAGTAGGAGAAGGATTAGAGAGTGTAATTCAAGGGCATGATTAAAATACACCATACATGCAGGAAATGTCAAAGACTAAATAAGAAACATCAAAAGTAAAACCTACGCGTAGGATGGCCCAAGACAAGAGATCCATCTAGGTAGAAGAAAGCTTACAGGAGAGCCCTGCTAGTTAACCACTTAAACATTACAAGAAGCCACAGGGAAGGCTTCATGTCTGATTTTTAGCAGAACAGCTATCAGTTCCACAGAGTGAGTTAACTGCAAAAAGAAGGTGCCTTTCTGTGGTTAATGACATGACTCAAGCCTGCCAGCTGAGAGGAACAAAAGCATAGGCTTTTTGAGGTCTTAGTGAGTGCATTAAAGATGGGTATTTAACTGGAAGGTGCTGACAAGCTTGGCTTTTTGAAATGGGATGTATTCACCTTTGAGTATACCTTGAAGGTGCAATGCATTAGTGTGGTGTTCTCAGGACCAGAGCATGCAGGTTAATGAGGGTACTTCTTCACTGTGTATGCAACGATATTAAAATAATAGGACTTTAAATATGGAGCTAGAATCAAGAAGAAGAAAATTTGAAGCTATGTCTTTAAAAAACAAAAGCTAGCTAACTCATCTGAACCAATTAGATATTTATGTACTTTCTTCTCAGTGCTTATGAGAAAATAGAATCATCTTTAAAGTTAAAAACATCTCCTGGGTAAGGCTACTTATAAGAAGTTTAATCCAGAAAAATATTATTCTTGTATTACAAAATCAAAGGAGTGGAAGGAAAAAAATCAAAGGGAATGATCAGTCAGGAAAAAATGTCTGGGTTCCAAAATGCTGTGGAAGACCGCATAAAAAGCAGGCTAATATTTAAACTTGTACTAAACATGTTTTTCTCTCCAGTTACTTTCTGCCAAGAATGAGTTTCTATATGTTTTGTCAAATGCCCCTTCAAGGATTTATGCTGAGGGATTTCCTACCATTCTTGGACTTAAAAAGTTCACCCAAGGTTATGAGGCTGGGTGGACTTTGGAAATAAAAAACAGAGAAGACAAGCATCAAACCATAGGACTGAGGAGACTGAGGTAGCCCTTCTGTGTTTGCATTTATAAGGGTTGTTAGTAGGTAAATCACAGGCATCTCTTAGTACCAGGTAGCCATTCCATAAAATGGGTCATTGCTGGTATGGAGGTCCAGTGTGTGCATTCATGTGTGTGTGTGTGTGTGTGTGTGTGTGTGTGTGTGTGTGTGTGTGTGTGTGTGTGTAGAAATGATACAGAGCTGACATACTGGCAACTATCAAACTATCAAATGGCAAATAGTCACACCATGTTGGATACTAAGGATAGCATCGCCACAATCGTTGTGAGCATATTTTTTTTCTGGAGAGAATAAAACGAACTCATCCTTTAAAAGCTGATCAAATTAATATTAAGAAATAGTATTGACATCTCAATCACATTAAATGCAAGTGCCTGCAGCTTGATAGTAGTATTGTGTTCTGAAGCTGGAAGGCAGAGAGGAGCTGCTCTCCACTTCTACTCTGCAATTGCTCTTTCTAAGGTCAAGTTGACCTCCATGTAGACTGAGATAATCTCTTCTCCCTCATCTTAGGTCAGCAGTGTTCAACATACTTTCCTACTCCCTCCCTTTTGTAAAACATAAATCAGGGCTTGAAGAGATGGCTCAGCACTTAAGAACACTTTTTGCTCTTACAGAAGACCTGAGTTTGATTCCCAGCACCCGTGTCAGGTAGCTCACAACTGCTTGTAACTCTAGCTGTAGATGATCTATGCCACCTTCTGGTCTCCTTGGACACACACACACACACGCGCACACACACACACACACACACACAGAGAGAGAGAGAGAGAGAGAGAGAGAGAGAGAGAGAGAGAGAGAGAGAGAGAGAACGCATATATTCACATACACACATACAAATACAAAAAATAAATCTTTAAAAATATTAAAAACTTAAATCAGATAGTTTCTTCATCTACATAAAGGTCTCTGATGGCATCTTATTTTACTTTAGAAGAAATGTCCAGCCCTACAGAGCCTAGTCTGATCTGGATTCACTTTAACTCTTTCTCTCTCATTCCCAAGACTTTCCTCCCTTGCTCAGAATATTTCTCTCCATCTAAGATACCAAGTTTTTCCTGTGTTGGGGCTTGTCTGCAGACTGTATATTGAACTTGTAATGCCCTCAGCATGTCTGGCTCTCCCTCAGATATTACAGCTGAAATCCAAACAGCTCCTACTTCGATAAAGTTCTATAACCATCTCCATTCTGTCTCACATCATTCTCTGCATGGCTTCTCTCCAGGGCCTATCACATTGAGAAACTATTGTTTTTCCTTTGATTTCTGTTTGTCCTCCATCTTTACTGCCTTATTTGGAATGAGAGCTCCATTGCCATGTTCTTTACTGTCTCTCCAGCATCTAGAATAGTAGCTGGTACATAGATGGTACTCGATGAATACTTGTTTGGAGAAAAGGACAGATGTAGGAAGGGAGTGAGGGAACATACTATTTCCAATGGATGTACTTAAATTATGCTTTGAATTTCTCACAGAGATGGCATGAAATGAATAATGGGTTCGATATATCTTAAATATAACTGAATAGCTACAGACTTGAGTCATTGTTGTGTGGGAGGTTGAACTCATGCAATGTAAATTAGGACTCATTTTTGGATGAGTAAGAAGCACTGCACATGGCCCTAAAGCCATATGACATGTCGACTGGGATAGGGAGCATTTGATATTGACACAGTATAGGATCGTAGCCCCACCCTGGGTACTGCTCCCACAGTGGCTCCTAGACCAGAGAGGGAGACAGTAAACTCTGTGATCTCCTTTAAAATACAAAACAATGACTCAGATTTCTATTTCAATTACTGTGAGACCATGGCCAAACTCCTCAGACCAGCTACAAGATAAGGGTAGAGCCTTGATCAGCACCCAATAAACAATTGTTGAATGACTGCATTTATCAGATCTATTCCATCAAGATTCTTTATGTTTTATTTACAAAACACTTAAACAAAATGCCTATCACATGCCAAGAACTCTATTAAATGTTTATAAATAATTGGCCCACACAAACAACAACCCAACAAAGAGGTGAGGGCACTGAGTCATGAAAATAGTAAGGAACTTGCTCTCTAGTGGCAGAGTTGGGACTTGAACTTATTGCAACCTCAGCTCCAAAGTCTGTTATTGTAACCACTGTGCTCATCACTCTCCTTTCTCCTATGTGAAACGGGGTTCCAGACAGCTAAATAAAGATGCTGAGTATGTTAGTGGGAGGCTCCCAGAAAATCCTCACAATGCATATGGATTATAGTAGAACCTTATAGAATTGTGTTTGCTTGTTCACTACCATTCAACTTTTTATTCACTTATCACTATTCATCCTTTCAAACATCTTGATAACAAAGTGATCCACAAAGTTATTTATGTCTCTGGCTCACCAACCCAGAAGGAGGATGCATGTCTTAAGAATTCAGTAGTATAATAATGAACACAAATAAATCCAATAATTATTGCATGTGACTTGATTTGCAGTCCTTTGAAAGAATTATAGAGTTGATTGGGATTTAAAGTTGGTCTTGAGCTAATGAATACATGTACCATCTTGTTCACAGCATGTGTTAAGATTCTACTTCATGCTTCTCTGTGTTGCAGACTAAATGGTCTAGAATGATATAGATAGGATCTTTCCCAGAGAAATGAACAAGGGCAGCAGTTCTCAAACTCAGTACCCTGGAGTGCTCTCTGAGCATACAGATTCTCCACCAGACACTCAAAAGACTGACCCAATATATCTAATGATGATAATTTGAATCTGATATATCTTCCACAGCACTGTGTCTTAGATGCATGTTCACCAGCTGATGATACAATGTTAGGAAGCTGTGGCTCCGTTAGGAGATGGAAAGACCCCTTAGCTAGCAGAAGTAGGATACTAGGAGTAGACATTTGAAAGTTATATTATTGTTCCAATAATATCTCTGTTTCATACTCTACTGTGATGCAAGAAGCCTCCACCACACATTCCCACTGCCATGAATTCCACCATGTCTTCTCCATGATGGACTGAAACCATGAACCAAAGCAAATCTTTCCTCCTTTAAGTTGTTTCTGTCAGGCACTGACAGAGTTTGGCTTCTATTGCTGTGACAAAGATAATTGTATCCAACCATACCCCTTGCAGTTCATCTTGAATGGAAGTCAAGGTGGGAACTCAAGGTAGGAACCTGGAGGTAGGTAGAAGCAGGATCTGGAGAGGAGTGCTACTTACCGCCTTGTTCTCCTTGATTTACTCAGCCTGTTGTCCTATGTGCCCAGGGATGTTTCTGTGCAAAGTAGGCTGAAGCAAGAAAATAGCCCACAGACTTGGCTGTACACCAATATTATTCTGGAGGCATTTTCTCAACTGAGGTTCTCTCTTCCCAGATGAGTCTAGTTTGTCTCAAGTTGACAAAACAAAGCTTCTAAACAGGACAAGCAATGTTGTCATGAAAATGCAAAAGTAGACCTAGTCCATATAGATTGGGTTCAGGAATATGCAGGTCCAAACCCCCTTAAATGTGATTCTAAGGTTAAATGGATCTAGGAATCTCTATACAAGGTTTCCAAATTGTGAAGGACAGCTTATCAAGTGCCAGCTACTAACCCATGCTCCTATCCTTAATTTCCTTCCAAAAGTTTTAACCAAGATGTTTTATACACATTGTTTGAAGCTCCATTTTCTGTTATATCCAAGAGAATAGTTTTAGATATGAGATTTGTTTTCCTTCCAGAAAGATGCTCTATATCATTACTACCAAATAGGCAAGTTCATTTTAAAGCTTTGAATTCATACATGTAAAATTCCCTTTTGCTCACCCAACCTTACATCTAAACAGCACAACTAATGGCTGTACAATTCCATTTATGAATTCCACTCTTGTAAATGTATTTCCAAAATTGTCTCAGAATTTCTTTGTCTTGGAAAGACAGGCCTGATGGTTTTAATAAGAACATGGTTTATACATAGTTATCTAGATCACAAGTATTTCATTGCTTTCCAGAACACAGATGACACACAGTGCCCAAAGAGTCACTTCTCCTTCAAACAATCCACCATTTCTTCCTCTAAAAGAACACATGCCTCATCTTATTCTTGCCTCATTTTGCTTTTACATAGAGTGACATGGCTTTCTTTATGGGCTAAAACCTGAGCCCAGACTAAGTGAAAAGAAAAATCCTGGCCTGGTTGAAACTCAGAAACATCACAAAGTGCCTAGCAGCATTCCTTGCACCCACTGGGTGCTCAACCACTAACTGAGTGAAATCAGTTATTCACAGAACTACTGGAGCTCCCTTGAAGAAAGCCCAGGCAAGAATTCTCTGAGCAACAACTGCTACATTCCACTGCACTCACATTTGAGACTGTGTTCTATTGCATAATCAGCCAAGTAAAAGGAACTTTATTTTTAGCTACTGGACTCCACAGGGATGATCGGAGTCCTATTTAAACTTCTCTTTCATCCCTAACCTTCAGATGACACTCCTATGATTTGCTTTTGTTAATTCGTATTTTAAAAAAAAAAGAGACCCAGTCAAAGATGGCCTCGAGCAGATTTAAAACAATACAAAACAACAAGAGAAATAAACCAGATGGCAAGAAATCATAAATCAGGCCAAGCCGTGCTGAACAAGCTACAAAGAAAGGCATCATGAAACTGTAAAGGGAAGAGGCACTTCGTTCCTCATGGATAAACCTCCATTATTGCTTCTTTGCAGAGGAAAGCTGGGAGGTCATCCAGGGGAGGCTGGTGTTCTTCCTCCTCCACCTGTCACAGATGCAAAGAGCTGCATGAGAGTTCCAATTCCGGAAGGATCAGTATTCAAAGACTAGTGTGATACTGCTTTCCCAGATGACACCCAGTCAAAGGAAAAAAATGTTTGGGAGGATCTCTGTTTTTCTTGTATGGTGATCAAGGTAGAAAAAGAAGAAGAAATTGACCCAATGTATCTACAGTGTTTCTAACATTTAATGGAAACAACAAAACTCTCTTATGGGGAAAAACACACCTACCCATCTCTATCCTTATATTTTCAACAGATCTCAATAAAAGGACACATCCTTTCAGGGAAACATTAGTAGTACCCCCTGGGCTGAAGAAGAAAAGAAAGAGAGACTGAGATACAAGACTTGCTCTGCTTGGCTGTGCCTTTGGCACTGAACTAAAAGTCTGGGCCTCCCATCCAGATAAGGGCTTTATGCTTTATGTTTTGTTGTGTAATTACTGAATGGAAAGTAAACTATTCCAAAATTATTCTCTCTCTCTCTCTCTCTCTCTCTCTCTCTCTCTCTCTCTCTCTCTCTCTCTCTCTCTGTGTGTGTGTGTGTGTGTGTGTGTGTGTGTGTGTGTGTGTCTGCCAGCTTGCATTAGATTGGCCTTGTAGCCTTTATAACAGCTGCCATATATTTCAAGTGCATTAAAAAGGGTTATTGGTTTTTTAAATCAACAATAACAGGGCCTCTTAAGCAAGAGTACATCTCCATTAATTTAAGATATCTAGAAGTACATGTTGTTCTGTTGTAACACAGCATGTAGAAAATCTGGCACTAGCTTTGCAACCCTGGAGCCCTGTTTACAAACATACTGAATTAGTAGATCTAGTACATCATTCTTGCCCCATCCACTTCATCTGTATGACCTGAAAAGATGTGGAAAGTTTGCCAGGGCATGTTTGTCATCTGAATTTATGGGTATGGACAATGCCAAAGACTCCTGTTCACTACACACTGACTGCTTTGCACAACTCAACAGGGATTCCTGAAGCAGGCAAAGAAACTCTGCTGCATACCTGGAGACCTAAGCAGCACAAAGGGATTGCATCCACAGGCCCAAATCTGTGCACTTCATTATCTTCCCACCCTCTTCTTCCACAGTCACTGTGAGAATGCCTAAGTTTGCAGCCAGTTGCTTTTACTCTCAGCTCTAGCATTCTGTGGGTATGCTTAGGAGAGAAAGGACTTGTTGTATTGATTACCTATGTACACAACCTTTGGTAGTTTTTTTTTTTTTAAATTAAAGCCTTCCTTGCCTTATTATCCCTATTAAGGCAAGCTTTGCACTGTGTTACAATGACTTCTTTAAGTTCCACCTTTTTCTCTCCAGAGAAAATCTTCTGGAAGAGAGATGAGAATCACTGTGCCCTTGTCAAGTACTACTCTATCCCCACAAACTTGCAAAGTTCATGGTCTGTAAGAGAAGCACAGTAGCATTTATTCTACTGAATACACAAATAAATGAATAAAATGGCTTCCTATCTAAAGTGATCAGCCATCTTGCTTTGTCTTGGAATGAAGACTTTCCCATGGAAGGCTCTGGGCTTTGCAGTATGTGAATCAGGACAATACCAGACAAAGTGGCACAGTTAAACGATTCACTTTCTTATAACATCATAACACCAGATACAACTTGCATACCTGGCCTTCCTTCCCAGGAGCTTCTAGATCTGACATATCTGCATACTCTTAGCAGCTGTCCTCATCTGATAGCTAGAAGGAAGGGGTAGTCCTCTCTGCCAGATTCTACCAGATGGCTAATGCCTACTCTAGCCATACCACCTGACCAGTTTGTTTTCTTATGAGATTTAAGAAGAATTTATTTCCAGGATTCAGAAATTGGAAAGTGTCAGAATGGTCAGCAAAGATAACCAAAATGAAGCTGCGTCCTTGGATCTGCCCAAAGGCAGGCACAGTGCCAGATACCTGAGCATCCCAGATGAAAAACTGCTCCTCTCTCTCTTCCTTCCTGGGTGCCTGCAGACCCACCACCTCCACATACCAGCTGCCATTTGTTCCTTACGCTCAACTGTCTTGTCACATGTCAGGGTTAGAAGAGACAAAGCACTGAAGTGTGTGGTCCCCACCACTTCTTTCAGATCTGTAACAATACATCATGGAGCTGGCTTGAAGTCTTAGGAGAAAGAAAACCTAATTCAGTCCCACCACTCCAGCTCTAGAGCACATGTTTATGCAATGGTGAACAGTTTCTCATTAGTCTAGAGGAAGCAGGCTCACAGTCATATCATACTTGCTTATTTCTAAGAGTCCTTCTACATAGACTGTCTAGAAAATGTAGAGAGAATAAAAAAGGGTGGAGGGACCAATGTGACCAGATGTATTGTATACATGTATGAAATTATCCAAGAACCAGTTAATAAAAAGGAAACATGGAGGCAAGAGCCAGCCCAGTTACCCACTGGTAAGTGCTATGTCATATAGCAAGACACAATGATTGAGAATGAATTACTGATACACTCAATAGCATGGATTAGCCTAGAATACATTGTCCAGAGTGAAATAAACCAAACAAAAAGCAAATATTGTTCAATGCAATTTACATGAAGTCCAAATTCAGACAAAAATCAATATTTTCTATTACAAGTCAATATAATGGCTACCTTGAGGATGCGACAATGGAGGTATATTGGTTGGGAATTGAACTTTTGCATTTTGGTGGACAGGAATGTTGTATATTTTGATTTGGAGGATACTTTTACAAATGTACATATTAGCAGACTATTATTAACCTGTACACTTAAGATTGGCACACTTTACAGACTTTATACTTTAAATATCAAACAAAAGAACAGAAGCAACAGAGGAGATGCTTGCTGTAATCCTGACACAGGAAATTATGTCATTTAACCCCAAAGAAAGCACTCTTACCTCCTCTGGAAATACATTATTCTATCTACCTGCTTTGGCTGTCAAATTGAGTTAGATGAAACTGAGTGGAATAGTTGTTGAATCTTATTTGTTAAATGCATGCTCGACAAAGGCAATGTTGTCAATCCCTATGAAATTATAGTTTGTCAAATGAAGGAAATGGAGAGAGAGAGAGAGAGAGAGAGAGAGAGAGAGAGAGAGAGAGTTTATAAAAGTCAAATTTCAAATATCTTTCTAGCAGCTTTATCTTTCAGCCTATTAGTCAAGGGCAGGCACTCAGCCAGCTATTTGCTTCCCTGTACATGCTCATTTCAAAGGTCATGTATATGTTAATTTACTACCTGGTTGTTATTTAAAAAGATTTTATTACATCATTTTATGTTGATTTATTCCTTTCCTTCCTCTAGGATCCTAGTACACCCAATGGCAGAGTAGCTCTGAGTAAGAGACTACAGTAATTACTGTTGGCAGGTTTCAAATTAAACATGAGCACACATAAGCAATAGGCTTGGGTCAGACATGATTATGATCACCATTTGTGGAGCTAAAAGAAAGAAGTGGTTGAAGCAAAATTACATTTTTTACAAAGACAAGGAGACAGAAAGTAAGAGAGCTACCCACAGCTGCTCTATATAAATAGTTACTGGCAAGACCAATACCCATGTGGTGACTTTGACAATGTCTAGGACTTTATCACCTGACTCAACTTCCTTTTTGCCCTGGGGGAAATCTCAAGGTTCAATTATTTCATTATAAAACTCTGTGGTTTCACTTTCTATGCAGTGTGTGAGGACAACAGTATTCTAAAACTAGAATAATGAGGGAAGAGAGTAAGATGCAAAGAAGAGCAAGGAAGAGGTTCAGGAGAAGACAAAGCAGGAGATGCACTGCACCATGTAATGGGGAAATAACAGATTCTACGTGATGGCCTAGAGGTGGGGGATGAGATGTGAAAGGAGATGATCCAATGTGCCCTGCCAGTTCATTTGGGCAGTAGGCTTGGAAAAAGTGTTTGTGGTGGAAGAAGCCCAGGGAAGAGAGCAATATGAAAAGGTGAGTGGCAGAATTGTGTATGCCACAGGAAGAGGGCGCTAGACAGATTAAAGCCCCAGAAAAGTACTCACTTGCTTTCAGATGAACATCTCAAAACCTCATTCATTTTTTTCCCAGCCCCTGTAATCTGTGAGTCCTCCCCCACACATGTGAAAGTTGCAGAAAAGGATGACTCAAGTACAAAATCATCAGTGAGCGATCATCACTGTTTGTCTGCTCAAATGTCACATTCAGGCACCCCTGTACTGCCATTCAGAAATCTATTAGCAGCATAGCAGAGTCGGGAACTCCCGTGACCTACTTTTATCAGACAGTGGATGCTTCTAATTCTACAATCAGTGAAACAGAAAAAAAAAAAAAAGATTAGACATGTGTGTGGTGTTGTGCCGGATCAGACCAGGCAATTACAGCCACTGGGGAAAGGTTAATAGAATATCATTTAAACAGCTTGCGTGCTTCCAAGTTTGCCCCAGATGATGAGGACGCCAGGCAAATGAGAGCCTTTGAACATTCTATAGCCCGGGTTTATTGTTGCTCTCAGATCCATCCCCTATAGGTCTCTTGATCCAGCTGTGCCCTGAATATGTACAAAACAAACTCCATATCTGCAGTTTGACATCTTGCACTCTCCAAATGCTGTAGGCCTCCACTGCCCCAGTTCCACACTGACATAGGTCCCTGTGCTTTACCTTACAGAACCATAGACTCAGACTCCAATCATTGAAACATTGTGGCAAATTATATCCCTCATCCCTGAGCCCCACTATTCTCCTCTGGCCCGTTTCTTAAATTATGTGAAAAAGAAAATCCTCCTTCAAGGAAAGATTTAAAAGGAACCAGCATAACACATTGTGATTTTTCACAATGTTCATATCTGCATTATAGTTGCATCTTGGAAAAATGAAAGAGAAAAAAATCATTCTAGAGTCTTCTGTCCTAAGGTTGGGTATGGTAGTACATGCTCCCAATTCCAGAACTTAGGAAAAGGAAACAGAAGTTTGAGGGCAGCCTTGGCTCCGTACGTAGAACAGAGTGAGTTACAGGCCACTCTGGATTATATTATAACCTGTCTCACAGAAGAAACTAGAGAAAGACAGAAGATGGGAAGAAAGAAAAGAAGGGAGAAAGGGAAGGACAGAGGGATGGAGAGAGGAAGAGAGGGAGAGAGGGAAGGGACAAAGATATCTGCCTTCAACAAATCAGAACTATTTATTTGGTTGTGTTTGGCTCATTTTTTTCCTAAGGAAATGCTTCTCATGGTAGAGATCCAGTTTTTGTCCTTACTTTATAAGGTATTTTTGCTAGGTTTAGAATCCTATTAAGTAGCAATGCCTATGCCTAACCCCCCACTCCTCCTATCCCTTTCTAATCCCCCATGTCTTAAGTGATTCCATTTCCTTACACTTTTCTGTGGTCATGCATCCATTTTGCACAGTATTGGTAGTGACAGTGACAAGGAGCAGTGGGACTAAACTTGTCTGCCTTCATTGTAGCTTGAAAATTAAATACTATTTACTATTGGCCTCCCCGGGCAGGTCACTAATTACAAACGTCTCTACAGCAAAAATACCTGAAGGTAACTTAACCCCAGCACAGATGATGCAAAGGATACCATGGAATTTTCAAACTTCCTAAGCCAAACTAATACACATACCATGCTAGAGAACATTTCTTGTTCTTGGGAGGAATCCCCTGGGATCCCCCAGATGAAATGCTGACTCTAAGATCCAAGAGTATCTAGTGTAGACTTTCCAGAAGTGCCTGCGGAAGAGTGGGGACCCAAGCCAGGAAAGGAAGATAGCCTAGCCTGATTGTGTCAATGAGTAGCTAACTGCTATAGGCTGTGAGGCTCCTGGTCACTGGAGCCCCAGGCTTCTCTAATCTGAGGAGTAAGAATCTGGAACATTTCTCTTACATTCTATTACAATATTGAGTGAGGGCTGCTCCTGGGGTTATAAGCTACCAAAGATCTTGCTTGTCCTATACATGGACCAAACATGCCTCAGGGCCATTCCTGAAGTCTTAGAGTAGAGCTGCAAAAGCATCCAACATCTAATCAGCAAACATTGGCATCAGCGCTCAAATCACAACCCATGGAATCTGAAGTAACTACTGGCTCTTTCAAAGACCCCAGTGTACACCCAATTAATTACTGTATATAGTGATTCCATAAATACTGAAACCCCAAGAGATGATGATGTCTGTTTTTCAGAAGAGCTCTATATCCCAAAGAGGCTGTCATCATTCCCCGTGCAATGTTTTGTCTCCCAAGGGAGATAAGTAGTCACTTTCAAGACTTTCTTTCTGGGAAGCCTGCTGGGGTATTCAGGGGTTTTGTTGTTGTTGCTGTTGGATTTTTGGCAAGGGGTTAGTTTTTGCAAGCTCTATATTTGTCAAATGGTATCACAGGCAACATTAAGACAGCTCTACATATGGCCACCAAAAGACATGTTCAAGAATAATCATAGCAGCTTTATTCCCAATTGCCCCAAACTGGAAAGCACCCAGATGTCCATCAGCAGGAGAATGGATAAACAAACTGTGATACATCCATATAATAAGACACTATGCAGTAATAAAGAGGAAGAAACTCTGAACATAAGCAACACACACTCATATGCATTATCTAAGTGAAAACAGCCAGCTACAAAGGCTCCATATTTTATGATTCCATTTATATAAAAATATAGAAGAGACAAGACTAATCCAGGGAGACAGAAGTCAGAATAACACTTGCTTTCACAAGATCTTGTCTACAGTGAGGTTCAGGAATGCTTTGGGGTGTCCTGGAACAAGACTCTTTTCTGATTTGGGAATGGTTAGATGGGAGAAAATGCATGCACTCACAACCCTCAGTTTTTAATGTTTGTATATTCAAGTTGTAGAATACTTGCCTAGCATGCGCAAGAGCCTGGGTTAAATTACTAGCAAACTCCACCTTATTATATTAGTTAAGTATATTAGTTAAAACATCTCATAAGAAAATAAAATGGGATCATATGTTTAAAGAATGATCAAGCAAAAATCAGGCCACTCCGGAGAATGCTCTGATCCCCTGTCTAACTGTGACCAATGGAAAATTAAGCTCTTCCCTAGACCTCAGCCTTCTGAGAAAGAACCTGGCTCAAAGGGTTCTTTAGGGTCAAGGTAGCATTTTTTTTTTCAACAGGCAACAATGAAAGTAGAAGAAAAAAATCTTCAAAATGAATATGTATTTGATAGGTACCACAAGTGGTACTCGAGATTTAACCTACTTCCCTTTAAACACACACATACATTCACATATCATTCCATCCACAGATAGTCTACTCCATGTCACACATACTCACTCTTCATTCTACCACAGCAGCACACTTTAAATTGGCAATACAGCACTGTACACATTACATTTACAGAACATAGAACATTTGGATGTATAGCTCTTGCACATGGCCTTGCACACACACATACACACATACATACACACACACACACACACACACACACACACACATTTACACATAGTAGAGATAAGCCCTGCTCCTCCCAGGGTCCACTTTGAGCTGTCACAGCATTGTCTGGGTAATCATCTCCTTCCTCTCTCTGCAACCATGACCCCTGTCATCATCATTATCATCACCATCATCATAGTTCCTGGAATAACCCTTGTGGACAGAGACACCTCAGAGCATACACAGCTGGGCACATACAGCCATCTGCCTGGGGCTACCTACCAACCATGAAATCTGTCCAGACGTATCAAGTTTAGGCCTCTTTCTGAGGAATGAGTATCCTGCAACCCTCAGCTTCAGCTTCAACAGGAATCTTGCAGTGACAGCTAGCCTAGACATTCCTCCTCCTTCCTACAGGCTAGTGCTAGTAGAAGCTTTGTTTCACATCCATGTACCCAGATCAGCCCTGACCTTCCAGACAATGGTGCCTGATATCTAGAAGTATGCAGCAAAGCCAACCTATATCTGGAAGGTGTCATTTTCTCCCATTGGGATGTCATTGCCTCCTCACTGTTATGCCATGGGCTTGGAGCATAGTTGCAGCCTTCAAATATTCTAGACACCCTTTCTGCTAGTGTTTGTAGTTACTGTGTCTTAGAGAATTAAATCGATTGATTCAATGTCCACAACTGTTGACTCTCTAGTTCTCCTTCCACACATGGAGGGTAGTGAAACATATCTCCCAGAGTACCTACAATGTCCTAATTAGTTTTTTCATCAACTTGACACATTTGACAACAGGAAACCTCAACTGAAGAACTGACTTGATTAGAAAGGCCCATGAGCATGTCTATAGGACATTTTCTTAATTGGTAATTGGTGTATGAGGATTCAGCCTACTCTGATTAGTTCCATTGGGGCTATATAAGAAAAGTAGCTGGGTAAGCCTGGGGATCAAGCCAAAAAGTGTACCCCCATGGTTACTGCTTTAAACTCCTGCCCTGAGTTCCTACCTTGGCTGTCCTCTATGATGGACTAAAACCTGTAAGCCAAATAAAGCCTTTCCTCCTTCAAGTTGTTTTTGGTCAGAATGATTTGTCACAGCAACAGAAACCAAACTAGAACACACAAATTTCTCACAAATTTGGGAAGAATCTATCCCAAAGATATAAATACAAATGTTATTGTCACAGCTTCTTTTTTTTTAAGTTAGGAGAATTGGAAACAACCTTAATGGCAATCAAGATATGCTTATCATCACAGTTATCACACAGACCCTTACTCAGTCATAGCAAACATGACACAAATTAGTCTTAACATAAAAAAATGTCCAAGGAGATTATGTAAAGTTAAAAAAATGTTACTTTCTCTAATCAAAAATGTAAGATAAATGCCAAGGTTGCTAGCCTATGTCTGTAGTTCCAGCACTCAAATTGTCAAGGCACAATGATCATTGAGTTCCAGGCTAGCCTGGAAAACATGGTGAGATTCTCTTTCAAAAGAATGAAAGAAAAGAGCTTAGCATGATGTCATACACATACAATTTTCATCACTTGGGAGGTGGAGGCAAGAGGTTTTGGAGCATAAAACTCAGTCTTTGTTATATAGTGAATTTGAGGATATCTTAGGCTATATAAGATTCCATCTCAATGAAGCAAAAAAGGAAAGGAGTGAGTGAGGGAAGAAGAGAGAAAGGAAGGAAGGAAAGAAGAAAGGAGGGAAAGAGGGAGGGAAGGAGGAAGGGAGAGACTGAGGTGTTTATCCCAAGGCTCCCCACCCATTTTTAAATATCTGATTGTTGATTCTCATAGGCAACTGTCCTCTGAAGCCAGGAAGAAGATTCAACTGTGAGTGCTACTATTGAGTAACTGTGCTCCATATTAATGTGGCAAAGTGTTTTTCTTTCTTCCATTGTCAACATGCCTCATCAAAGAGTCATTTCTCTGTGCCAACTGTGGTGGGCAAGACTCAACACTTTCCCACTCAGAAAATGCTATAAAATGGGGGAAGTCACCTTTGCAGAACTTACAAGAGGATTATTATTGCTATAACAATTCTTAATCTATGCATACATACAATAATTCCTGATAAAAAACCCTTGCCTTTAAAACAGACTGTCACTTTAAAACAAAACTCAATAAAGATTTAGTTAAGACAGAGCAAGCTACTCAAAAATAGATCCAACCTAGTAATGGAAATTACATCCAAACATTTATGGAAGCTTATTCCATGTGAAGTAATAGTCCAGAGTGGCCACTCCATATCAGGCAGTTATGTCATGAAATGACACTCTCTAGGCAGAGAAAACACTACCATCTTTGAAATTAGCTTCTAAGATGTCCATGAGGTTTTTTTCTTCCATCTCTGACAATCAGCAGATAAAAAAAAAAAATGCTTGGAAGAAAAACTAGGAAGCATTTATGGTTGAACCAGAGGTGACATATTATCCCCATTCCATTCTTTTGATCAGAACTCAGGCATACATTATACATACAACTACATGGGAGGCTGGGAAATGTAGTCTAACTGAGTGTCAGGGGAGATGTACAAAATATGCTTTGGCACCTAACCAGCAATCACTGCTACGGTGAATTAGGGAAGGAAACCTATCTCAGTGATTGTGTGTTTATTTGTGGCCAGCCTGAGAAAAGTTGATACTATTAAAGAGGCCATTGCTTTGAGAAGCTTGGCTCTTTTCTTTACTGATTTTTTTCCTTGTAAATTATTATTCTGGAAGAACTCTCAGAAAACATCCCTTAAAGACTCTTCATTATCAAGGTTGTCCTGCCACTATCTGAGATGAACCTAAAAACTATTGGGAGCCCCCAGATCTGATTTTCACAAGATTTGAGATACTGTCAAAAATAAATGCCAGCTCATCAGATTTTGTGTGAAAGATCTGTCAGCATGCATATAACTCAAGCTAAAAGTACAGACAAGAAACTACTGCACACATGTTACCACCTCTCCCTCAAACAAACTCTACATGCTATCCATCAAATCCACAGACATAATCATCAAAACTAAGAGGGAGTACTTTTCCCCTTAAGCCACACTTGGCAGGAACAGTTCTTCTGTGTCTGTATGTCATGGGCTTACATTGTAAATTCAAGTGCTCAAGATATGATTCTAAGCTGTGGTTGCTTTTTTTTTTGTCTCTTTTTATTTAGGAAATCTCACAAAGTCCATATGGGTAATTGATATCAGGGAAAGATGTGTACAATATGATATAGTTCATTCATTTATTCATTCATACCTACTGAATTACATTGAGCAATTCTTTAGAAATAGGCACTGTGAGTCCCAGCCCGAGGACACCATGATGGAACACACATTCTCTAACTGGTGAGAGAATTATCTATAGGAGCACACAGGTGCAATGTCGCTGATGTCTTGCGGTGGAGGAAGCATGTGCAATCACAGCAGGAGACCAATAAACAGATAATTAGAAAGACCTCAGTTATTTGCTATTTCTCTGATTTATTTGTCATGGAGACACAAAGTTAGTCACCAGAAATCTTCATATGTTTGTTAGATTAAATGAGTTGGCATGTTGAAAGAAAGGCAATGCTCCAGGATCTCTGGCATGCTTTATTTGTTGGATCCCTCCTGTAAACCAGGCATTGTGCATACTTGTAAGTCATCCTGCCAGGCAGGCATTGCCACTGCCTGTTGGATAGAGGCATCATTGAGGAACAGAGAAAGATACTTGTTCCCTTACATACTGATCTTAGAATTCCATCTGTCTAACTCCAAAGATTGGGCCTTGCCTCCTTTTACTACTTTCTGACATGGAAAATAAGAGTAAGTAGACCCAGTTTGTCAAGAGATAGCTACAGCTCAATCTGACTACTATGGAGAGGTAGTAAGGGATGGTGAGAAGATGCCAGCCTCAGGAGACAAGGCATGCACCCCAAGAGTAATGTGAGGATAAACTGGCATTATCCATTCATTAATTCAACAGTATTTTCTAAGAAACTGCTAGGTGCCAGGCGCTGTTCAAGGTGCTGAGGGATTTGATAGTCTACAATATTGAGGTGCTGGCAATAGAAGAGGGGGAATATATTTGCTAAATATTTTGGTTATACAGACCAAACAATAGGCCAGGTACTGCTTCATTCTTCATGCTGATGATTACAAAAATGTGTGTTAGCAGAGTTCTGAAGTATATCAATTTAATTACAAGGAGACTTTGAGCTGTAGGATATACTTGGAGAAGGTAAAGTATATGTGTGTGGGGGAGGAGGGAAGACTCTAAGGGCATTAAACAAAAATACTGACTGGGACAATCTTTTGGTGGCAAGACTATGAATGATATTCTCCTCCTATCATCTTTCTAGATTTAATTTTAAGTATATCTTAATATTATAATCATAAAAAATATTGAGAGTTTAAAGAGACTAGAACTGCAAAGACACAAAGGTGACTTCCTTGCGTTCCATCCTTTCTTTTCTTGGTACTTAGGCAGTCATTGGCAAGTCAGCCTGTACACAGGGTGATGTGTCACTTCTGTAGTCATATTGAGTGATATCTTATTTGAACATGCTGCCTGATCACTTCAGAATTCACTCATATGGGTAGCCGCAGGAGGAGATATGAGGAACTGAACCCCAAGCCTGGCTTTTCATTAGGGTACTCTGCCATTTTTCAATTAAGACCGGGTCACCTATTTGTTTTTGAAGTGCTGATGTGTAAAACCTCATTTTCCTTCCTTAGCACACCCACCCGTGCATTTTATTCTAATTTATTTCTACAGCCTTGGTAGAGTAGCAAAGAAACAGAGCTGGTGAGCTGTGTTGCCACAGCGTTCCCCGTGCTGGAATGGAAGCTGCTGCTCTCTGAGGACAATGCTGTGGAAAGGCTCTGAAACCCAGTTGAACACACTGAGGGTTTGGATGAAAGGGCAGGCATTACTCATGTCGGCTTTGACAAAGTAAGAAAGGAGACAGAAAAGCCATGCGGCCCTTCAGCAATGAACAAGCTTGGATGAATCAGTCAGGTTTAATCTCAAAGGCCAGGGAAGAACTGTGTAGTGTTTGCCTATACTGCATTGCTTGAATTTGCTTTTTATTAAAGTGTCTTCCATGCTCTTGAATAAATGAAGATTCCCCATCTCATATCCTTAAGTATTATACCTAGAAATTAAAATATTTCTCACTCAAACTAACGGGGTCTATGAGGGGCCTAGGTTCTTAACATAAGACTCTGTTTCCTGCTCAAAATACTGTTTTAGAACAAATAGCAGCTATGATAGAGAGACCACAGGAAACATCTGTGTATACAAACAGGCCAGCTCACTAGGAATAAAAATGCATTATGTATCACAAAAGTCTAAATATTTTTATTAACAGTGTATTAACCAAGAACTGAAAAAATCAGGCTCCCTAATAGCCTATCCCCTTCTCTGCCATCAAATGCTTGCTGCGATATTTCATTTTATTCTTACGAGGGAAGTAGCTCTGAAATCTTATCTTAGATTTTAGCAATGAGTTTTCTATTAAAAGTTATTTCTTTTCCATCTCAGACTGAGCAAAGCTCTGGGCCAAGGGGGTTAGGGAATTTGTTTCATAAAACTGACAGCTTGGCGAGCATTCAATCACTCGGCACTCCACAGCCCAGGAGAACAAATAAGTCCTTTTCTGATGCTGCTCCAGACGCATTACGATGTATGTTCCATTGCTTTATTCCTGCCTCCGTGCTGTTTGCCTCCTGCAGCAAAAAGAAAAAGGAGCAGAAAGCACATCGAGAAATATGACGAGACCTGTGAGGATGTGAAATTAATCAATCATAATCTCATTTGGAAGTTGGAGAAAAATGTTCACATCAGATATGAAATTTCAGTGGCTGAGCCTGGCCTTCTTTGTGAAAAGACCAATACATTTGGGCTACCATCGGCCATTTTGTTGACCTGTGCTCAATGCTTTTGGCCATGTGGCTTTGAAAGGTTTGACAGTGGCTTTGATAAGGCAGATAAAGAAAGCCTTTGACAGAGGTGCTGCCAAGAGCAGGTGACTAGTTTACAGCCTGGATGTAATCCCAGGCATTACAGACCAGTCACCATCCAATCTTATACCAACAAGAGCCCAGTTTGGAAGCGTCTAGCTTAATAGCCTTAATTCAGAGCAGTCCCAGAAAATAAAGCATTGCAAAATGTCTTTTCTCTCCACCTCTTTTAAGAAATCATAAGGCCTTTGCTTTCCATTAGTATTCCTGCCCCAAATTACAATTTGAAACTTCTCAGCTGGGTGTGGTTGTTCATGCTGGTAAATCCAGCACCAAAGACACCAAGGCAACAGAATTACATAAATCTGAGACTGGCCTGAGTCACATCATGAGTTCCAGGAAAGCCAGGACTATAGTGTGAGACACTGCCACAAAACACAACATCTCACAACAACCAAAAAAAATATTATTGTGTTTGACATAGGTACTATAAGCTGCTGTTGACAAGGGTGATGAAGAGGGTACAAGGGAATGCTAGAGGCTGGAGCAGCCTTTGTCTCCATTGAAGTCCTGGTGACACTGTCACCAGTGCTGTGTGTGGAATTTCTTCTTCAAGCTGTAGACTTGGTAATATGTGGCTTTTCCCCCTGTATGTATCTCTCATGATTTTAGACAAAAAAATATCAGAAAATAAATACCAAGGATGGATCATTTTGAGGGCTTTTCCCATCTCTATAGCCAATCTTTTCTAAAGGAAGCATTACTCAGAGAGGAGTGAGCTGTGTTGTACTACCACTTAAACATTTTGACCTCTTTAAATCCTTTCTGAACTTAGAAAACCTTTGTAAAATGCTGACACTATTATTTAAGGTTTCACTCACTGTGCCCTTTATGCCTGGGGAAGAATATACTGTAGGCAATTTTCCTTGACTAATGTCCATTCCTCACAGAGTGATCCAGAAGGAAGGACACAGATAAATGAAAAAGCTCACAGTCACTCACAAGATCATATTTAGGACATTGTAGTGCCCTAAAGGATTGTGTCTTTCCACAGACTCAATTCCCACTGGGGCTTTTGTTAACCTTTGCTCCCTGAGGCATGTGAGAGGAATCTCATTCTTCCCTTTTTCTGCACTTAGTCCTATTTTCTCCTCTGTACTACTTCTCTGAACTGAATTGCTCCTGGAGTGCCTGCCCCATTCATTCCTACTCTGGAGGGTTCCGAGGCCACCAGAAGAATGAACTCATATTTTAAGATGAGTACAGTGCCTCCCTCTGATGTATTTTTTTATTTTACTTTTCTTTTTCTGATGTTTAACTTATACACACACATACACACACACACACACACACACACACACACACACTCACACACTTTTACTCATGTATTGGAGTATATGATACTACTTTCTTCCCATATTTTTTCCTGTGTTCTGAATGTAGTTGAAGGCTTATACCAGGCCTCAAAGGGGGAAAATTCCCTCTCATTAGCTCCCTGTTTCAAGTGTTCTCCTCACCATGCCATTTACAACATGGTTACTGTTTATTTCCTGAGGTTCATTTTGTGCTGGGAACCAAACTCTTATATTTTTGATTGTGAGCCTAGCCTTTAATGGCTGAGCCATCTCTCCAGCCCCTGAGGTTCATTTTGTAAGAGAAATAGTTGTGATGGAGGTGGATGAGGGAAGCTTCTGAAAACTTCAAAATTGTAATTTGGTTTCAGAAGAGTGATGAATAATGGACAGCTACGGTCACTTTAGAAATAAAGGTCTGAGTGGTTGAATGCTGGTGGATGATCCAACATTTTTGGTGCTCTTATAAAAATAAGTCTTTTCTATGAATGATGAGCCACTCATCCTAGTTTGTTTGGGACTGTCTGGATTTTGAAACTGAAAGTCTCATGTCCTAGGAATCTTTCTTAATCAGAGGAAACAAAATTGAACAGATGGCCACTCATGCTAGTGGTAGGCCACCAGCCAACTCTCTTTTATTAGCTGGCCCTGTTCAAAGCCTGAACCAGCAAGATCATTTACATGCCTACGCTTTTAAAAGAAGCTGACCTACTGAAAAATGTATGTATTTGTAAAGTCTGAAGCTGCCAAGGACTGGTGCTCTTGGGCATGCCTGTGTCTGTCTAATTTGGTTATGACCTAGAATATTTTTAATCTTCTGATCCATTCATTTTTTATGATAGTTTATTCAGAACTAGGATCTCAAAAGATGACATAAGTCACCCCAAGATTTTATGACCAATAACCTAAGTCTAGGCTTCCATTACACCTGACTGCAAACAGGAGGTGGTGCTGCAAAGGTACACACTCTCTCCCTTCTGAGTTCTCTAGTCCACCAAAGGGCCTGCAAGATAGAAGCCATGATGTTGTGAGTTTACTCTAGCTGCCAGCCATTTCCAAGTCACAAACAGCTTATTAATTTTTTTCTGAATTCAGTGCTTACCTCATCATCTTGGGTTATTATATTGCTTCTATTATTTCTTGTCTCTCTTCTTAGATCACAGAAATGGGGCCTGCTTGTTACACACACACAAACACACACACACACACACACACACACACACACACGTGTGCACGCGCGCATGCACTCCTTCCATAGCCTTCACCATGGTTCATTCCCTACCACAAGAAAGAGCAAATACATGTTAGATAGTGTCATTGGGCTCCTTGAAACTGCTCAGGATTAAGTCTAAGTTCTTGATAAATACTAACAACAACCATTATGATTTGTGCGTGGCCACCTTTTCTTTGTGTGGCTCTAAACCTACCCTTTGGCCACCTTGGTTCTCTTATCCACGAAAGAAAATATATATTTCTAACAGATACTATGCCATTTAAATAGAAGCATATATATTAGATTCTGGTCAGGAGCTTTCAATTCACCTTAGATTTAGAGAATATGTAATCAGCCCTTTACCTCCAGCATCAAAAGTGTTGGAAAGGGGTAAAGGAGAGAGTAAAGCATTAGCCTGGTCCACCATAGAAAGAAAAAGGTAAGTAATGCATATGGAACAAGCACAGAAACATCCCATGTGGATGAAAGGTGAAGAGCTTCAAGCTGTAAATCCTATGATGGAGCTGAAAGCAGATGGAGGTCAGTAAAGGGAAGTGGGCTTAGTCTTGGTGAATGGTAGTGACAAAGGTTAGAGAGATCCAGTGCTGTGGATTCATAGGAGTGTCCCCATTGGCTAGGCCCATTTATGGCTAGGTAGCATAGAATTAAATGGTGGGAAGATGGAAGTACACAAAAGCACATGACTTTCACATTTTCCCTTCAATTAACAGGGGCAGACACCCCATGACAGTGGAAAGGAGGTCTTGAGGACTTACTGTCTGCATTGAAATGCTATGGGTGCATTGTCAGGAGCCAGGAAACGTGAGATTGTTGGAGATCATGATTCAAAAGGGCTTTAGGAAGTGCTGCCTGGCTCGAGAGAATGAACACTGGTATGAGACCAAGCCACAGGAATGACACATGATTCCTGCTCTCAAAACACAACCAAAATTTAAAAAAAAAAAGGAAAGGATAAAACAGAGGGCAAGACACAGGGAGGAAAGAAACCAAGCATAGATTCTCTTGGAAAAAATAAAAACAAAAGTAGATTTGTACATACTTATGAAGATGATTCCACATTACCACATCATTCCAAAGAAAAATGCCTTCGCCCTTGCTTTTATAAGAAACTGTAGCTTTCTTTCCACCTGTTGTTTCTTAACCAAGAGAAGCCTTAATATTGTTCAAACCAACACTACTCAAAATGTTGTTGATCAAGAATCAACACAGGCCACTTCTGCCTTTTCAGCCCTGGGGCTTGTAGCTTTTGCCCTCCAAAATAAACAGACTGTCACTGGGGGAAGTACTAAGGGAGAAGGGAGGAGAATCCAGTTTTGTTATCTGTCTTACTGGCTTCACTCATCTCCTTTCCTAGCTAAGTATTCTGTCCCCATTTGATCACAGACAGCAGCAGATGGGACAGCAAATGGGCCACTCTGGCAGGGTGTGCTCTCACTCACCAGGGTGCTCAGACCATTCCTAGAGACCTTGTCTTTTCCTCCATCCTGTGCCTGGCTTTCCACAACATGCACCCCCAACCCCAGCTGCCCACAGTAAAGCCAATACTATCTAGAAAAGTTGTCAAATTCTGCATTAAATCCAGCTCCTCCCTAAACAAAGGTGGGACTGGATGGAGGATCAGCTCTCTAGCACTAACTGCAGAAAGGAAGCTTCTCTCAGCTGCTCTGAGCCAAGGACTAGGGCCATCTGCAGCACGGAGTGGGGGTGGGTTGGAGGTGGGGTAGGAGTGATTCAAATGCACACTAGAACACACTAGGTTCCCAGGAAAGGATAAACTTTTCTGAATCAGGAGGGAAGAAGACTTAAGATGCTACATAAAGCAGAGAGCAGAGAGATAGTGTATGGCCATGAAATCAGTACCTTGCAGTACTTCAATATCCAGTCCCTAGCCACATGAAGTGAGAATTAACACTTTTTTCAGGCCTCGTTCACATTGGCCACCCTTCTAGTGCTCATGGGTAACAGCTATGAGAACAACACAGTGAATCATCCTTCTGTCACTGAAGAGAGTTCTACTGAGCATATGTTTAAGATTCAAGCTTTCAAGGTGCGTGAGTAGTATGATCTTGTACAAACTACTAATCTTCTCTGAACCCCTGAGCACTTCTCTGTGAAATGGGGCTTCAGATATCCACCTTGCAGAAATGATATGACACGGAAATCACCGGGTAGCACTTTCCCCCCTGGAGCAGGAATTTGGTAGGTGACAGAGAACACGGCTGTTCTTATGATTTTCTGAGTAATCATTGGAGTTATTTCCTAATGAAATTGACAAGCTACACTGTTTAAGATGGGCTTTAGCTTCTGCGTTTCTATCACAGATGTCAGAGCTTATATAAGCATCTGTTTTTGACAGGACAAGGGAAGAGTGCTATGGTAAAGCAGTACTTATTTCTTGCTAGCAGGTCCAAGAGGTGGCATCATGACTGAGAAGAGTGGGGGATGTGCAGTTAGTCATTCTTGAAGCTAGAAAGCCTCATTTGATGAGGGGCTTTTCTTTTTCCTTCCTTCTCTTCCTCCTCCTCTCTCTTTCTCCCTCCTCCTCTCCAACTGTCCCTCCCTTTTCTCTGTGTCTGTCAATTTTTTTTGTCTTTCTTTGTCACTAAACCCTACAATGCCTGGAACAGCCAATGTAATGACATTAGACTTAATACTTCATGAGTTTTCCCATCTAGAAATGTCCAAGAATTCCTGAGACCTTCTTG
Source organism: Grammomys surdaster (assembly GCF_004785775.1). Lineage (NCBI taxonomy): Eukaryota > Metazoa > Chordata > Mammalia > Rodentia > Muridae > Grammomys > Grammomys surdaster. The sequence continues at coordinate 472,631 of NW_021604589.1, read as the reverse complement.
TTGACCATTTCCACCCTGACTTGCATATTGCTAAATATAACCCAGCCCAGGCTGGTTATACAATGTAGAGATAACCTCTCAAGACACCTGATGGCAGGCCAGTCAGGAATCTGAGGAGAAGGGGTTAGAAAAATGATGTGAGAGCTTCATGCAGGATGCCTTATTTTAACTCCCTGGGAACATGTCCTTCTGTTAGAACGAGGTTACCTGAGAAGCCCTTTAGCAAAAGGAAGCTGGCATAGCTCCACAGAACAGCAGTTAAGAGAGCAAGCACGAATCAGTCAGAGCAGGACAGAGGATAGGGACTGTTATAGGAGGAGCATGCTTTTGAAGTTTTTATTCATAGCAGTGGTAGGCAGAGCTGAAGAGAAGGCGAAGGACATTTAAGCCCATGGGAACTGGCAGCAATTCTGGCATTTAGAAACCAAAGATAAAGGTGAAAGGTGAATGCTCAAATGTCCCGGTGCGATGGGTCAAGTTTGATTTGAGGGCATTCTTCTGAAGAAGTAACTCCTTCTTTCACACAGATTTTAGGCAGAAACCAGCTCTCTATGGTCAGAGAGCAGGAGAGCTGAGTAATGGACTTGCAGTAGCAGCCCCAGGACCCTTGCTCATGTTTTCTTTGACTTTCTTTTCCCTTCCCTGTTCAAGAAGTTTAACAAAGGCTACCCTTTCTGATATACTGGCTCCTTGGGGACAAGCACAGACTTCTTAATATTATGGATAAGCAACATGTTCTTATAAGGAGGATAGGGGCTTGAGAGATTCAGTGGTCAGGAGTGTACTGCACTTGCAGAGGACTAGAACTCGGTTCCCAGCACCCATATTAGGCAGCTCACTCTGCCTGTAATTCCAGATCCAGAGAGATCTGATGCCTCTAGTTTCTGTGGGCACACTCACTTACATGCACATATCCACACTTGGACGTATAATTCAAAATAAAATATGACTATTTTTTTAAATGCAGAATTCATGCTGGCAAGAGAGCTCAGTCAGTAAAGTACCTGTGCACAAGGACTTCAGTGTGACCCACATAAGCCACATTCTAAAGAATCAGAGTATGATTAGTGTACTTGTAATCCCAGTGCTGGGGAGGTGAAGATGGTGGCACAGGTGTGGAGGGGGTGTCCCTTAAGGCTCACTGTCCAGCTAGCCTAGCTCGCTGGGTTAATGCAAGTCAATAAGAGAGTATGTCTTAAAAACCAAGGTGGATGGTACCTGGGGAACAACAGCCCAGGTGTCTTCTGGCCTCCGTATACACACGTGTAAGAACAATAGCACACATGCATGTGTGCATTCAAATGGCCACTCCTACACACACACATTCACACACACAAACAGAGAGAGAGAGAGAGAGAGAGAGAGAGAGAGAGAGAGAGAGAGACCTAAATGTCATTGGCTATCTTGATCCATTGTAAGGGATTTTAACACTAAGAAAAAATGGACAGACTCTGAGAACAGCTCTGTTGACCTAAGGTCCAGCTACTCAGCTACAAAAAGTGTACACCAAGCTAAAGGACCTGGAGTGGGTTTGTCCCATCTAGAAGAACAGAGAAGAATCTTCTTGCCTTTCTTAAGAACAAATAAAACAACAAACAACAAAACAAACCATACAAAACCTTGCAAGTGATACGCCACAAAACATCTTAAGAGAAATGATCTTGCGCTGGTATGTTCACGTTTAATAATTTCATATTCAGTGTGAAGGGTTAGTGGAGTTTGTTTTTCACAAAGAGAAGTTGCAGCCAGAGCTAATTGCTTAATCTGAAATATATCCATGCATTTTTTTAGGTGTTGGAAAGGAAACAGTAATGTTGCTGAGTTTTAGCAAAATGGAGAGCATTGTATTAGAAAACATAAATATAAAATGTATAGGAAACGTAGCTCTGTATGGTCTTCAAAGTCCTGGTATATATAGTTAAAAGAGCACCCACACTTTGTGCTTCCTTGACATTTGTCTTATTTATAAACTACAAAAGGAAATTTATCAGCACACATTCAGCCATTTCCTATCCATTGATTTGTTAGCCAATCAATGGCTTCTGAGATCTGAAAAAATAATAATAACACAGGTTTCTGTGACCCTTCACAAGTGAGGCATGTTCAGATAAGCTTAATAAAGAAAAAAAAACATCAAGGACCATCTGGAAAACACTCTTCCGGAGTCACAAAAGATAGTGACAGCCTTTGCCCAACCTGCTATAAATAAGTGTCTCAAAAAGAAAGAAAGAAAAAACCCATGCTATTTTCAAATCTGTTTCTGCTTAATACAGCTGCAATAGAGTGTATTTACCCTTTTCCTATAACAGGAAGACTGTTTGCATTTTTATGACAAGGGTCTAAATGTTTTTCATAGCCATTTCCATTGCCATTATTTTGAGGAACAACATACCACTCAGACTTGTCTGTTTGTTTCTGCAGCACACACCAATGGCCCCAGTGGCCTCTGCACTATGCCACCAGCCTCTAAAGCCCAGATTTATGATCCTGCTTCCTCTCTCCGAGTTGCAACCATCACCCTAATCTGTAAGGTACTGGTAACTGGAGTGGTCAAGTGTCTCCTGCTGCAAATCAATGATTTATCTGCCTGGGTCCAGCATATTGTGGATTAGTGCAAGCTTATTGCTTTTCTCTTTTCAACAATAGGAAATACTCAAACACTCTTTAATTGAGGCTAGAACTCACCAAGGAAGGTGGCCTTGGCAAGTCACTGAACGTCCATCTTTCTATCCTCATGCACCAGCTAAGCCTACCTGGGAGTTCTTCTGTATATGACTTTCTGAATACCATAGATGATACTCTGTGGAAAAAATAAGCCTAATAGGAGGGGCTACAAAATGCACCATCCCCAACTGATTTCCTGTCTGAATGCCTGCCTCTCTACAAGCATCCGTGAACACTCATTCCACTCTGAGAGACTGGTATAGCTAGAGTAAGCTGGGAAAATTTTCCTTGTATACACAAGAATCCACAATTTCGTCTTTCCCTTTCCATATATAGACAAGACATGAGTTACCCCCATAATACTTTTCTGGAACATGTGTGGCTCCTTAAAAAATATGGCTCAGAGTTTGTCCTGATAATTTGTCATGTTTTCCTGCTATTCAAAGGACCTCTGCTGGAATCTTTTTCCTGGAAGGATTTCCCAAGTAGAGGTGTTGCTGACCAGAAATAAGCCTGTGAGGGGTGGGAGAACCTACACAGTAATTGCTGAATATGATTAACCTTCTCACCACTGGCTTCTGTTCTCAAGAGTACCAGAAGTACAGAATGTAGTGGTGAGCAAAAGGGATGTAGCAGTCTGAGATGTGCCTGTTAAGAGCAGAGTGCTCCTAAATCCTCTAACAGGCTAAATCCATTGGCTCTAAAATTAAGTTGCACAGGAAAAAGAACAGTGGAGGAAATGACGGTGCAAGAAAATATCTGGTGGCTTTGATGGCATACCTGGAATCAGGTGTGTATAAAAAAATGAATTAGGGAGAATAAGCCTGTTCTCTTAGTCAGAGAAGCTTCAAGTTCCTACAACATGCCCTCCACTTACCTATGACTTATTCAATTGCCTGCCTAAAAAAATTAGAAAGAAATTTTCTCAATACTTAGAAATCATATAGATCCTTCCACAGTTAAAATCAAGCACATGGCCCACTTCCAATCACTAATTAATCATCCCTAGTATATATAGAATTCAGAGGAGGGACGTTGAAAATCGAAAATTTTGCAAAAGAAAAATTCAAATTGAATTTTCTGAAAACCAAAAATTTCTTATTAAATTTTGCTCTAGACCAATGTTTCTCAACTGTGGTGATTTTGTCACAAATGAGCCTTTTTGTGGGGGTTCAGAATAGGGAAAGGAGTAATGCTACTGGTCTTCGATGAATAGATACCAGGAAGATTTTTGAACATCCAACAGAAAACAGAACAGTCTCCCACAACAAAGACTGGCTTCGATTCAAATGTCAATTGGACCAGTATAGAGAAAATACTACTCCAGATAAAGCCAAAGATACATAGCCTTTAACACACATAATCTTGGCAGTCAACAAAAGGAAAATAATTTTCTTTCTTCAAAACATAAGGTTAGTTTATACATGGTTCACTAAGGACATATGTACTGGTCTTCCACATACATGAAAAGGATTCTCAGTCAGTATCTTCGAACAGTAAAGAAATACCAGGACAATGGGGTATTTAAAATGTCTATTTCACCAGTCTAAACAGATGGATATTAATATCTCATAAAATAAAATGATTGTCTAGTTGTGTTCAATGTAAAACCAAAATCAATAAATTGTGTCTCACTTAAACTGCAATTAGGGCTGTTTCATTTAAAACAACTAAAACAAGGAAATGCCATTCTTTCTCATATTTTTGCTAGCTGGGTATACTCTCTGAGCATCAGCATCCAAAACAAACAAATAGACAAAACCCTCTCTTAAAAGCAAATTTTTGCAGAGCATAATAAGCTTCCAGAATCATTTCATTTTATTCATATAGATTCAGTCATTCTTTAGTGAACAAACCATGTAACCCATTCTTATGGCTATGCTTGCCTGGCTGTCCAAATGCCCTCAAAACTAGGATGATGAATAACATACTTTGGCCCCCTGTACCAATTAATAGTAGGCAAAATAATTCCATAGAGCCAAGATAGGAAGTCCTGCCTCGTGTATGTGGTGGTGGGAAGGTGAGAAGAGGCTCTTTCAGTCAATTTGTTTTCAAAGAATTATCTTTCTTTCTTTCTTTCTTTCTTTCTTTCTTTCTTTCTTTCTTTCTTTCTTCTTCTTCTTCTTCTTTTTTTTAGTTCTAAAACATTCTATGTGGATTTGCAGTGACCCCAGCTTGGGAGGTGGGAATAATTGTGGGGGAGGTGGCTAGCCTAAGCTCTTCAAGTCAGTTTAGATTTGCTGGATTGAATCTGTAAAGATAGGCAGCCTGACAGATACATCGTTTCTGTACATCCCAGGCCTCTGTTTCTTTCTTGGAATTATAAAGCAAAAGTGGCCATACATACAAAGGCAAAAATAATATTCACAACAAAAAAACGCCCCCAACACACCCAGTCTTGGCTGCCAGCAAGGCTTACTCTGTTGCTGAAAAAGAACAGTTGCTCTAGTGCAGCTGGAGAAGCTTTTCCAGGGAACTGGTAATACCCTGGCTGTTAATGAATTATTTTTCGCCAGAATGTCGGATTCTTCCTGCGCTCCAGTAAACAGTCTGCTTCTGCCATGGGAAACAAAAGCAGCTCCTTCCGAGGAGCCTGAGGAGGTCAGCCAAGGGTTCCCTGCGGGGGCAGCGCCCTCAGGAGCTAGAGCCACAGGCGCCCGACCTATAAATCACCACAGCCCCAAGTTCATTATTCCATCCCTCTTCCATCTATTCATGCCTTGCCTAGCACCCAGGGAAGGGCCCAGGAATGCATGGCCATGGCTGAAATGATCTCACAGTGCCAGCTGAAACCCTTCTCCCACTCCTGCGGTTTCCTCAGGTAGCCTTATCTGTGGTATTATTGGGTTGTGTGATATTGGGTTTCTTTGAAATCATTCTGTGTTCCTTACAGAAACTGTATCTTTGTTGTTGCTCACATGAAGCTGTCAGAAAATGACTGAGCGTGGATCTTCTTTACTTCTTTAGGGATGGTCCCAGCTCAAACCAACCCACTCTTAGCATGAGGGTATCTACTTGGCACATTATTCTCCAAGCACAAATCCCTGAGAAAGATACTACTTTAAGCTATTACTAGCGCAGGTGTGAAAGAAGTCAATGGTCTAGGCAGGAGCTAATTCTCCAAAGAATGAGAACATAGGCTGGGTGATCCGGAGAAGCCAGAGCAAAAGAAAAGGAAGAAGCCATTTTGTTCAAGGTTGTCTAACCTTTAGGCTGCCTTGAATTCTGCAGTGGCTTTTTGCAGCCCACGACTCTCAGAACAGAATCACAGGCGTGCCTAGTGGGGAACTCTCCAAATGGCTCCTTAGTTACTGAAAATCACGATCGTCTAATGTCAGCCATTGTGCATACTGAGTCAGCACACGGCCTCCCATCTGTCATGGAGACAGAGGTGTTTAACTCCCCACTCCCCAGCATATTTGCAGGTGCTATGACATCACAACATTGGTGGGTAGAAGGCTCCAGGGCACTGGTGTCTGATGGAAATAGATAAACAATCTAGCATGTACTAGTAGTCACATTAAAAATTAAAATAAACAAGCAATACTAACTTTAATTCTGTATCACTTGACCAATATATCCAAAATATAATTTCACTGTATCACAATATAATTTCCAATGCTGAATGAGCCATTTTGCATTACTTTTTGTACTCTTAGAAATCCAGTGATACATTACACTTAAAGGATACCTAATTTGGGACAATCTGTCTATCAGGCATTCCATAGCCCTGTGTACCAATGGCTTTTGCATGCTACAGTACTCATAGAGAATATGACCATTAAGAATTCTATTAGTGTTGAGCTGAAAGGCTGAAAAGCTGTGGGAAGGGGGAGTGACAGGCATGAAAAGGGTGTGCTCCAAAATTCTCATATGTGTGGAATTACTAAAGCTGATGATAACAATAGAAATTGATGCTATGAAGTTTGGGATGTTCTGGGAGCCCAGTGGAGATTCAGATGGGCATTTAAGAAATGTACAGAAAAAGATGCATGATCTGAAGGATTGTGTGCTACCCCTGAAATTCATTTGTTAAAATCTTAATCCATAAGGTAATGGGATTAAGGGGTAGGGGCATCCAAGAAATGATTAGATCATGAGAGCGGAACCCTCATCAAAGGGGTTAGTGCCTTTATAAAAGGGACCTCAGAGGCCAGGGTAAGTAAATCAGTGGTAGAACAGTTCCCTAACATGCACAAGGCCCTGATTATTCAGTCTCTAGCCCCAGAGAGGAGAGAGAGAGAGAGAGAGAGAGAGAGAGAGAGAGAGAGAGAGAGAGAATATTTACTTGTGCCTTTTACCATGGGAGAGCACAATGAGAAGTCACTGTCTATGAATTTTAAAAGGCCTTCACCAGACGCTGAGTTTGATAGCAAACTGATTCTGGATCTTCCAGTCTCTGGAACTGTGATAAATTTCCATTGCTTAAAGGCATGTAGTGTAGCCAGTTTGGTTACAGTAGCCCAAACAAACTAAAACAGATCAAGCATATATTTCAGGGGCAGTCTCACAGATGTGGGGAAACCACTAAGTACAACCAGCGTTGCTGTAGGCAGCTGCTGGTTGTGCTATCTCCACCTTAACTGTTCTGGTTTGTTCAAGGCAGGGGCTGTGATAGAAAATCACTAAAGCCAAGTACATCTTCCAATAATAATTGTGTGTTAGCAATCTAATTTGGTGAATCAGATACAGAAACAGAAACATGATCAAATTACATGTGCCTGTGTCTATGCCTGTGCCTGTGCATGCATATGTATTTTGTGTGTTCTTGGCAAGAAAGAGAAGGACTAATGTGGCTGCCAAAATGGCCTTCTCACCACCTGCCATCAGAAGAAAGAGGAGAGCAGTAGACTCAAGAGGCTCATCAAAAATTGTGAGTCACAGAGGAGAGGGTATGAGTGCAGAAAGAACGGGATGCTGGGTACCCAGGGAGATGATCAGGTGGGAGGGAGAAGTGGCAATCAGAGGCATTCTCCAAAGACAAAGAGCTTCCAACTCTACAGCAAGGATGTCACTCTGATCCCCAAATCAAGCTTAATTCAGAAGCCCACACAGGCTTTTGTGCATGGGAAAAGTGCAATTAGCCATCTTTCCCCTCATAGAAAGCCTCATTCTCTGAGGTACTCCTCATATTCTGATCAGAGAGGCAGCAGTCCAAAGCCCCTCATTTTGTGCAGTCAAATCCTGACTCTTTGGTGGTTCTGGAATTGCTAAGGTCTAAAGGCTGTCTGGTTGGAAGGAGGTTCAGGGACTTGCATAGCAAATCCCCTCCTCATATTTATCTAGTATTTGGGAAATAATAAAGCATCAAAACTCCCATTTGGCCCCACCTTGAGCATCTTAGGTCCCTCATCTGCATAATGAAATTAATAATCTGGCCACACACTCTTCACCTAGGTGTTGTAAGGATTAAACCTGGGCTTGTCACAGTGGGGGTCAAACAGGAGCAGGACAACAAAAACTACAAGTCCCCATCAAACACACAAACCTCTGGATCTCTCTTGCTCTGTCTCCCTTGACAATGATTTATGGCTCCCTGTTTGCCACTGTTCACTCCATCGACTTCATCATTTGGTCACTCAACTTTCATTTAGCAAATAATAGTAGGTTTTGGGGGTTCTTAAATGAAATGGCACTACCTAAATTAGGAACTGGTTTGGCTCTACTGAGCACATGTGTACAACAGAGTTGAAGAGGGTAAAGGGTCACCCACATACACACTCACAGACACCACACTAATTTAGGTACCATATTTATGAAGGAGGTATGGGTTGAGGACTCTGACCTTTGGGAGAAATAAATAAGGGGCTTTGAGCAGGAGCAGAGAGACATATTGCTGTTTAAATCATAACCACCAAGACTGGAATCAGATCAGGACTGACAGTTTCTCTGAGAATTATCTGTTAAATAATGCTTCGCTGGGGTCACAGGGTCACTGAGAAGGTTTGCCACATATTCAGTGCCTGGCAGACAGGGCAAGAACAAATGTTAGCTTCCTTTCCAATTTATTTCTCTCTACTTTCCTCCTCCCCACTAATCTAAGATCAGAGGAGGAGCCAGAGAACAGACACTTGCTATTTGCTTCCTGTGGCTTCTGAGCACACCCTGTGTGTGTTTGTCTGCATATACAGAATAGCTCCATTCCAGGTCAAGGGTCTCCCCAGTTCCTGGGTCTTTGGAATTAGAATCTTCTGGCTGCTGGCACTGGAGTCCTCAGGCCCCACACTTGCTCGCATACCTCTAAAGTTATGGTTTTGTTTTTATTTGTTTTTTCTTTTCTTTTTCTTTCTTTTTTCCTGTTCTTTTTTGTCTGTTTTCTGGATAAAAGATGTTGTAATTGGCATTATACTTCTTGCCTAAATGGCCACCCATTATTAACCTGCTCTCAAGCAAGCAACCTGGGAAACAGTTTTCTCATTTGATCCTGGGATGAGCAGGTTTTCCTGGGCCAAAAAACCCTGCATGTGGTCTTGGATTCTTTGAATAATAAAAGAGCCCCCTTGGATAGGCTGAATGATCCCCTGAGTTGGTGCCAAAACAATCAGCAGCTCTCTGCCCCACAAGTTTCGGTGTGACTTGGCTCAAAGTTCCATGGCCACCTTGGGCATGCACCCAGTGGGCATCTGTTAGGCTGAGAAGGGAATAGCCATTTGCAGAATACACTGTGTCTGTGGGGAGGGGATGAGGTTGTCTAAAATTGGAGTATAGCTTCCCTGAGCTCCTAAGGGCCAGAGAAATTGGGATGCTACCAAGCTAATGGCTTATGATTCTGTGCCTTTAGACTTATCCATGCTTCTGAAAGTAGCACAGCTCCCCACGTTTCCCTTCTGGGAGAAAATATGAAGAAAAATCAGGGTATGGGTGCATAGTGCTACACTAGGGAGGTGCTCCCTCCCCACTAGCCTCTCTACTGTCCCCCTGGTCCACCACTGTAACAAAGACTCTGCCACAACACGTTTTCAAAGTTAGCTGAAGTCTGTTGGTCTATCAGCACGCAATTGTGATGACTCTAGAGGAGAGAAGGGAAGACAGCTAGAAAACGGTGGGAAAGAGACCCTGGGAAAGCAAAGAAAAATATGCCTGGTGTAGGAGAAGCTAAGAATTGTTTTCTCCCTGCTGGCTGCTTTTCTCTGTGTTCTAAGGAGAAGCTTCCAAGAGTTGGCTAAATAAAGGGATCACACCAGAGGATGCGAGATAATGCTAAACCAACAAAAACAAAGACCAAACGAAACAGAGTGAGCCATGAGAATATGCGGTTATCAAAACTTTGTTTGGCTGTATCTATTTATCATCGCTGCACACCCGGGCTCTGTGGAATATCATTCTGTTGATGTCACTTATCCTCAGCAAAATATTTACACATCCTTAAAAAACGCCAGATGAGGGAGGCTGGCCCTCTCGCTGCTGCAAGCCGCCTCTAAAGCCCTTTGGCAGGACCCGGCAGCCCAGAGGTAAGGGCACAAGGGTGGATGGTACCAGCGGATACAGGTAAGAACAACTGATAGTTTTAGGAATGTGGCCACCCAGGCGCTGTGCCCTGCCCAGCCCTGCCCACTTCTCTACCTGACTCTGTAAAAAGCAGCCACATCCCTGCTATGGTGCCAGCGCCTTCTCTTCCTCCCCTCCCTTTCTCATTGATTAAGTTCCCGAACCATTGTTAAAGCTGGATTGCCGCCTTTAAAGAACAGCTAAATTCATTAGGCTTTTCTCTTCCAAAAGAGAAATATTCATAAAAGTTTGGCAGTCAGAAGGGAGGCTGACTGAGTACCATGGGGTGGGTGACAAGTCACTCTTCGCAAAGCCACGGTCTTCCTTCATGCCCTATCTGTCTCTCCACCCATCCGTCGTGTCCCAAATCCACTCCGCGGACTTTGGATAGGGAAACACAAAGCAGCAGCTGTTTGGCAACATTTCGACCCCTCGCCAACAACTGTGGTGGGATGCCATTTCCCTACCCAGGCGGAGCTTATCCTGAACAATAGTAGGGGTTTAAATGGCAAACAACAAACACACAGAGCAAGTCCCAACCCCGGGGGAAAAAAAGCCAACGCGCAGGAAGGCAATAACTCTCTTCGCAGCAAAAGGCGCCACTGAAATGCACGCATACAAAAAGAAAAAAAATGCATCCAGAACGCTGCTTGGTGCCTAACATGGCAGAAAGCCGAGGCTGGTGTGGCCACCCCTGGTCTGGGCACTGTGGGGCACTGGGGCTCCCAGGGTGCCGACAGGCACTCACCCTGCTCCAGCGGGATACGGGACTTGCTGAGCGGCACAAAGAAGATCCCAGCACGATCTGGCAAAACCCAACTTTCCACCCTGCTCGCCAGGGCCGCCAGATACGTCAACAGAATCCATCTTTCGAAGGGCCTGGAAGGCGCCTGGTTTTCCTGGCTGGGGCAGAATGGCAGATACCGAGACAAGCCCAGTGCCGTGCCCGGGCACGGAGCGCACTACGTGCCGCCCTCTATGCCCAGTGCCAGAGCGGGTGGCGGCCCCAAACCCACTTCGGGGGCCCCCGCCCCACCGGCTGGCGCCGCCTTCCCGACTGTCCCCGGCCGGGCCGGCCAGTGCGTAGCGCCGGCCAGCAGGAGCCTGGCCTGGGCGAGCCGCACAAGTGGTAGCCTCAGCCGGCGTCCCCGCCCCCGCCCGGCCCTCCCCGCTGGCCCCCGGCCTCTGGGCGCCGTCCTGCCCCCGGGAGCAGGCAGGCCCCTCCCCGGGCGCCCGGCCCCGCCAGGCGCGCCCAGTCCGGCGCGCCCCTTGCGTCCCGGTGGCAGGTCCGCCTGGGGAGGGCGGGGGTGACCCCGATCCGCACCGGGGTGCTGCAGCCGCTACCTCGGGATCCGGGCCGCTTCCTCCAGGAAGCCACGGGATGGACGCTGGTGTGGGAACTCTCTTGGTCTGGCCTCGCCGCTGGGCGTCTGAAGGGGGTGCACAACGATGGGAGCCTCTGTCTCCGCTGTCACCGAGCCACTGTCGCTGCCGCCACTGCCGGTCTTGTGTGTGCGTGTGTGCCCGTGTCCGGGAGAGTATGTGCCTGCGTGCAGCGCCTGGCCTTTACTATATACACCAAGGGGTGGGAGGAGGCGGGGAAGGGGAGGGCTTGGGGGAGGTGGCGGAGGAAGGGGAGCAGGAGGGGGGCGAAAGGGTACCCGAGGAGGCGGTGGCAGAGGAGGGACAGGTGATCTCGCCCACGGGGAGGGCGTGGTTGTGGGCGGTGCGGGGTGACAGAAGGCTGGGGAGCTGGAGGCAAGCTCTGTGTGTGTGTGTGTGTGTGTGTGTGTGTGTGTGTGTGTGTGTGTGTGTGTGTGTGTACGCGCGCGCGTGCGTGCATGCGTGTGTGTCTGTGTGTCTGTCCATGTGCTCTCAGATTGGGAAGGCCCGGAGGAGTGAGAACCTTGCTGTTTCCGGAGATCTGGAGACCATTCTAAACCTTAGGATGAAAAGCAAAGAAGAACAGAGCCCTGAAAGGGAAAGTGTTTGGTTGCTGGAAATGAGAACAGTTCAGAAGGAACAGCTACCACCCTCCCTAACATGCCTCAGGAGATTGTGGTCTAGGTCAGAGATGGCACTCCCAAGGCAGGACATTAGCAAAGACAAAATTAGTTCAGAAACAGAATATCATTTCTAACCAAGATGTGATTTACATATTAATTTAACATTTATTATGCACCCAATGTTTGCCAGATACTGAGTTATGTAAGAACTAGAGTTACAGACATGATGAATATGTGGTTGGTGACCCATGCATAAACAGTATGAATCAATAGTATTACTGGTCATCAAAAGTATTTTAAGTCTAAATCCTTTTAAAAATGATTAAGGAAGGCAAAGGAAGCAACTGCATTGGTTTAATTGGATCCTCATGCCGAGGGCTCTTTTTTCTGTTAAAACAGGATGATGAGATTTGCAAGTGAGTGGTATAGCAGGAATTACTTTAACCAGGTCAGCAAACAATGTGAATCTTACAGTCCTTTGTACAGTCAAACCCCTCCAAGCCTCAGCATTGTGGCTTAATTGTGGCTTTTCTCTAGTCGAATTTGGGGTGACACAAGAACACAAAATACTTAGAGAGCTCCCACCTTAACTCACCTGTTCATAACTAACTAATATGGGAACCTGCACTTGTATTTATAAGGGTTCCTTCTAGCCATGGTGTCATTATGCAAACCTAATGCGGTAGCATCCAGGGCCAAATTATGACCTCTGTGAGAAGTTGGTGGATGTCCTCCATAAAAAATATATATTAAAAGTCACATTACAGTTTCATTTGTGTAAAGATGAAATTATGTATTCAGTTTCAACTAAAGTATCTCTTTTTTTGTACAGGTTCTAAATCAGACTATTTCTGTATGTACCTCCAATACTGTGCCCCCACTAACACTGTAGTACAAGTGGAAGTCACCCAGCTAGTACCCATCCTTCATACTATATTTGACATTTTTGAAAAAGAGCTTGTTTAATGAAAAGTCAGTTGATACAGGGATAGAAAGATAAAAAATCAAATTTTGAGAGCTAGTAATAATGATTATCAGCTGAACATACATCTTCCTGCTTTTTTTTTTCAGATGGGATTTGCGAGTTTCAATCACCCTAGAGTACACAGTACCTGTGGAAATATTTACCTGTGAACATGTCTTTAGTCATTCAGTTGACTTTCACTGTTCAGGATTTCTGGATCAGATGTGTAATGTGTCAGTTGCCTGAACCTGACTGGAATACAGCTGAAGACACACCTGGGCAATTATAATGGAGAAAGTTCATGGATGAAAGATCCATAAAGGTTTTCTGTGTATTGTGGAGGAATGTGTGTGTAAGGTAGAGACTTGATATTTATCCTGCAAGGCAATTACTAGCCTGTTTCTTTTGTTGGCTTCATCACAATGCTGGTTAATGTTTGATCCTCACTGGCAGTTGTGATTCATATAGCTGCCCTTGAGGTACCTATACTTTCAAGAATGATTATATTGATTCAGACCAATGCATGATAAGCAGGCATCTTGACTCCCATTCCCCCCAAAATGTACAGTGGCATCTTTTGACATTTCCACTGAGGTTGTTCTTAAAGAGAGAGGTGGAAGGGGGAGGTAGAGAGAGATTCATAAAGGGCTGGTCTGGTATGGAAGTTAGAGAGTGTGCTTTGGGGAAGAAATGGGGCATGGATATGGAAGAAGTGCTTAAGAAAGTGGAGGAAAGAAAGGACACGCAAAACAGCAGAAAAAAGTAATAATGAGCTTCCAGGGTAGGTCAAGCTTGTTTTTTGAGATCTGTAATTTTATTATTTGGTGACTCTAAACAATAACTATAAATGAATATAAATATAGTATAAATTTATTATGTAAATATATAGAATTAAAACTTAAATAATGAATGTAAATCAATATTTATTTAAACATGTGCACATACTCATTACCCAGTCACTGAGTTGAAAATGTCAGTTAGGAAGATGGTTAATGCATGGTTGCTGATCCCAATTTGCACACAGATATATAACGTTTAACACAGCATGATGGAATATGTTACACAATAAGCTGTGAAATCAGCTAGGCAAACATCTACCAGGAAAAGTGGGGAATGATGTAGGGCAGAGAACTCAAGAAGGGTTCAACGGACATGTTGACAGCTGTTGAACTGAAGATGTTGACAGAGATGAACAGAAGTTCTTCGAAATAAGGGAAAGGCATTATAAATGGAAGGAACAAGAGGCCTTAATGCTTGTATATAAGCATGATCTAAACACTAAATATTTTGTGAACTTTGGAGTGGTGGCTGTGTAGAATAGCAAAGGAGGAGGCTAAGTGTCACTCAAAATGCCAGGGAATTCTAGGTAACATGTTTTGAGTCATGGGTCTGCTGGGTAGCTATATAGGCAGGTCTAGAGTTCAAAATCTAAGCAGGAAACAGTGGGAATTGGTGAACTAGCTACAGATATATAGTTACATAAACCTGTAGATGATATATCTGAATTGATTTGGTAACTGAGCTCATTACCCCATGGCACACTCACATGAACTGTACGAGTCAGTACACATGAAGTTCCCAATGGGTGAATAAAAGTCCTTGAAGTTACAGATGACAGACTGTTAGTGGGCAGGAGTACAGTACAAATTCTTACTTACTGATACCAAATAATGTCCTTAATGATGAAATTTTTTTTTGTCAAATGATTTGGGGGGTGAATAATGTTTACTGGCACATGAATGAGGTGGCCATTTGACAGCATAATCACAATGCGAAATGATAAATGATGAAAAATACAAGAATCAGTTGAAACATGAGGGTAAAAATCAAATACAGGCATAGAGAAAGCAAATAGAAAGCATTCAAAGAAACAGGAGGGCAAATGACAATTTTACATGAGGAATAGACAGAGCTCATGGGAAAAGAGAAAAGGTTTTTTTTTTTACGTTTGATAGAATGGCAATGGTGATGTAATGGTGATTTCTAAGCTGGTTTGTATGGGTAGAAGTGAGGGATTCAATATTCATCTCTATTATGTACTTTGGATACAATTATCAAAGACTACATCAAAGTATTTGTGAGTTTGTCCTTCAGTTAGGTAATTGGTAAGTATACAATGAAAAACAATGACTTTATAACACTAAGCTATATTCGGGAACACCAAGAATAATAATGTAACATTATTGTCCTGTGTTGAAATCTCTCAGAGTCCAGGAGGAACTCTGTCTAATCTCACAATGAGCATAGCATCTCTTTCCGTTTTAAAGAGATTTTTGAGAAAGTATCATGATTAAGAAACGAGCTCATTGTAGAGGGCTTTGCTTATAGAAGTGCCATTCCATTGTCTCTATTTCTATTGACTAACAGAACATTACTGTCCAGATACCCATCTCTTCCTGTAAAACTTGGGCACTGTTTAATTTGATCCTAGCTTTAGGGTGGTTCTGTTTGATCTCTATCCTTCATGCTATAGGATGGACCAGGTAGATAAAAGGAGACATTTTTCTGGGAGCTCATGGATAAGTTCTTCCTCTCCAGGAAATTATCTCTCCCTCTCTCAAAGGACATGAGGATAGTGAAACTCCATTTGCAGCTGAAATGTAACCCAATCATATACTTGAACATCTAGGCCATATTCTTACTCACTGTAAAAAAAAAAAAAAAAGCTACTATTATGCTAGGACCAAACTTAGGTCTTAAAAAATAGGTCCAGGAGGAAGTATTGCAGAAGGCAATATACACAAGATAGAGAAAGAACTGAAGGCCATGTTTATTGCTAAACTAGAACAGCCAACTCTAGAGTAGGGGCCTATACATCCTTTTATGTAAATGTGTACATGGCTTTTTCAATTAAGTTTTTTTTTGGATCAGATCTCTATTGCTGACAGACTGAAGATCTATACACCCTACTAGAATTATCTTTGCTTTGTTTTAGTCCTATTTTAAAAATAAGGGGTATTCTTGAGTTAGTACTAATAAAAAGAAATAGATTAGGAATGGCTTATATAATCTGACCCTTAAAGACATTCATAAACAAACACTTGGTTATGATCCATAGCTGTGCTGAATTTGGCAGGCCATCTGTATATTCTATCAACACCTTCAAAGCCTGTTTTTGCACCTGACAAAGCAGGGAGACCCCTGTGCCGGGGCTAGAAGAGAATTTCTGTCTGATGTTGTCATTGCTTCTTGTGGCTTTGAACAGCTTCTCAGTTGAAGTTGTCTTCTCTCTTGAGGTTGTTAGTTCCTTATATCAATGATAGCCATCATTCTCCTCATGTCTTTCTCACTTCATTTTAAACATCAAGAGGATGGAGTACTTACATCTTCCCTCGACTCCACTTTAGCTCTCTTGTGTGTAAGGCCTTCAGTATGTGATTGTCAAACTCATTATTATCCTCTTGCACATTTGTGCTTGCTCTCCTGTTCCCAAGGAGCTTTGATATCCATATTCTCCTCTAAGTATTACAATCAAATGCACTTTCCTTTTCTGAGTGAAGATGAGGTATGAACAAAGAAAGTTTGGGGCTGTAATTATATGGCTATTGTCTGAGGCTACGAGGGCTTACCACTTTAGCAGAGAGCTCTGCACAAGCCAAGTGAGTTGGCAGATTGTGTGAGACATAGAAGATCCTATATAAAGTCACCAACAAAAAGCCAGAAAATTACAGCCAGGGTGGAAATTTGGAGTCGGATGCATGAACTAATAAGACAGTGGATTTGAGTGGAAAATGGATCCAGATTTGTTTGAAAGAAATTGCTTCCTTAATTGTGGCATGGGCGTGGCACACAAAGGAGCAAAGGCGTATGTGTGTACATGTATGTGCATGTGTGCATATGCATTGTATAAGTGTGTGTTTATGTGCTTTTCCTCTGAACCTCATTTCCCTCACACATATGTGCATAAACATGCATGTACATACACATGCACACACTTGCCCTCATACATATCTTTATATGTGCGAAATTCTATTATTTTTCCAACTGTTTATCTTTTCTTTCTTAAAAATTCATTCACAGATGAGCCAGATTTGTCTCTAAGAAAAGAAAAATTAGGGAAAGTACCCTTAGTAATGAGTATTAGAATATCCAATCAGAATATCTCAAACTGATCATTAAAACTAACTGCTGAGAGCCTCCAATGCAACAGTGTTATTGTTAAAGGAGGTAACAAGCTGTGGCCCGTAAATAGCCTCAATTACCCCCAAAACAGAGAACTTTAAGGCATAGCACAAGATTCTACCTTTGTAGTAGTCTTTTGAAAGTGCTATTGAGTGTTGAGGATTTTCTCAGCCACCAACTAAGTTGACTATTGGAAGTACTTAGTTATCCTATAGATATGCCCTGGCTGATCTTCCTAGCATGTATATCACGAAGAGAATGTGATAATTAGTTTCCCAGATGCTCCCTGCCACAACATACATGTCATTTGTCATTCTACTATGCCCCGTGTGTGTCCAAGGCCAGGGAGATTTGTCCAGCTTCACTCAATGTAATCAGTAGTGTTTCTGTGTCTGTAACTTTAATAGGTTGGGCCCTCCCCCACTGATCACTAATTGAGAAAATACCTTACAGAAGCTTGCCTACAACCCCATCATATGGAGACATTTTTTCAGTTGAGGTTCCCTACTTTCAGATAATTCTAGTTTGTGTGTCAAGTTGACATAAGACTAGCTAGCATAGTACCAGAGAGTTGGGGCTGAGCTGAAGCTGGCTTCTCTAACACAGGCTTCTCTTGTTCTTGGGGGAAGTCCTCTGAGAATCACTCAGGCACAAAGCTACAGCCTTTTGCCAATGATCACCTCTGTAACTTCTTCCCACACTGGCCCAAGACATAGAACTAGGCTCCTAGGGTTGAATATTTGCAGCACTCTAAGGCTTTCCATCAGCTACGTAGAGCCATAAAGTGTTCCCACCTGTCTTTGATGCCGCCATGGTTGCACACATGGTATACAGTTGCTTCTCATTTAGTGATATCCTTCCTTAAATGCAGGTCCCAAACTTAGTGGACATGTTGCAGAAATTGTGGACCATCATCATCTGAGTTCATTAATTCATTCTTTCATGCATTCTCTCTCTTTCTCTCTCTCTCTCTCTCTCTCTCTCTCTCTCTCTCTCTCTCTCATGCCTTCTATTAGATAGATCCTTGTTTTTATGAAAAACATTTTTAAACAAAGATGACTTTTGGAAAAATGCTTTACTGCTTTAAAAATTCACAATTAATGTAATAGTACCAGGGAATATGTAAATGTGTTCTTTAATTGGATTGCTTATTATAATTCTTGTTTAAAAAATTGCATGTAAGTGTAAAAGGCTATCCTAGCTTCAGTATAAACATTCAATCACAAGACCCTCCAATGACCTGTATGTTTTGTTCAAGTGTTTCTGTTTATAGTACTTCTCAACTGAAATAACATTCCAGATCATTTTATTCCTGTTCAGGTCCCTTAATACATTCAAATAATAAGCATTTTAATAATATTACCTAATCATAACAAACATTTTCAATGGTCATATTAGATTTTCTTAAGTGAATTTATTAGCATATACTTATCCCTCCCTCACTTAGAGGAGGTACTTGCAAATTCTGCTGTTATAAAGAACATTTTTATCTCTGTGTATATAAATGGTCCCTCATTAAAAGGTAGTCCTTAGAAAAAGTGCACTGCTAAAATGTTCTGGGGACAGACACAGGAACATTTATATGTTGCCAAGCTGATTTTAAAAAGGAGATTGTACTTCCTTGGAAACATGAGATCTGGAGAGCACTCCATCATGAATACTACATTACTAGTGCTCTCTCTGACTACTAGAGATCGGGGCTTATTTGCTTGTTTATGAACTTGTTACTTACCCGTTTGCTGGCACTGTTTTCTGATTTTCCCTGTTTCATTCTTTGTGACACCATAGTACTTGCATCTTATTAGCACGTATATGACCTTTACTGAACACAACTAAATGTCAAAGAAACAACAAATAAAAATCCTGGTTTTGTGGTTGTTGTTGTTCTGTGAGTTTGGGCTGTTACTTTAAGTAGACAAAATTTAAGTTTTTTTGTAAAATTATGTATATTCATCATCTGTGTTGTAGTTCTTTGTCATTTGGATAATGTCTAATATACTTTAAATAATTCCACTTATAGTCATTCAGGAGATTTGAGTTGTTTTCAAAGTGGGATTTTAGACACCTTATGCTTATGGATTGGTAGAATTAATACTGTGAAAATGACAGTCTTACAAATGCTATTTATAGATTTGGTGTAATCCCAGTCAAAATTCCCCTCTTGTTCTTCACAGAAATAGGAAAAAACTCTCATAAAATATATGCAGAATCACAAAAAGGGCCAGGATATCTAAAGCAACCCTGAACAAAAAGAACAATTTTGGGAGGAATTACCATTCTAGATCTTAAGACACACCACAGAACCATAGAAATGAAAAAAGTATGGTACTGGCGCACAGTCAGACATGTAAACCAACTGAACAAAGTCAAAGACCAGAATGTGAGTACTCATAATTTCAGCCACTTAATATTTGACAAACATGCCAAAAATATGCTGAAGTAAAGAAAGAATTGTCAAGAAATGGTGTTGGGAAAACTAGATGTCCACATGCAGAATGAAACTGGACCTGTCTTTATGACCTTGCACACAAAAAAAAATCTAAATGGATCAAAGATCTAGACTGAAACCTGAAACCTTGGAACTGCTAGAAGCAAACACAGGCAGTGTCCTACATGATACAGGTGTGGGAAGAGACTTCCTGAATAGGACTCTATTTGTCCAAGAATTAAGGCCAACAACAGAGAAATAGGACTGCATGACACTAAAGAGCTTCTGTACAACAAAAGAAAGAGGAAGCCTACAGAATGGGAAAGACTCTTTGCCAGCTATGCATCTGGAAGAGGATAAATATCCAGAATATATAAAGAACTTAAAACACAAAGAGTTAAAAAATCTGAACCTATTAAATAATGTGCCAGCGACCTGAACATAGCGTTCTCAGTAGAAGAAAAAACTGACTAAGAACTATCTCACAAAGTGTTCATTATGCCTGGCAATTAGGGAAACACAAATCAAAACACTCTGGGGATTTTCATCATGTACTTTTGTGCAAGCAGTTGTCCAAATGTCTCTACATGTTTTTTTATACAAATCCCTTCTTTGCTTACTGTACTTTATTTTTAATCAAATACTAAGTTGATATTTAATAGATTTTATTTCTGGGCTGTCAGTTATGTTTTGTGGCTCCATTTCTCTTTTTTAAAAAATTTTATTTTGTTATATGTACAGATACAGATGAAGCTCTAAGAAATAATATAGTGATGTCTCTGTACCTTTTCTACACTTTCATTAAATTGTAGTATCTTGCAAGATTAAAGTGTGGTATCATAACCAGAATGTGTGTGTGTGTGTGTGTGTGTTTGGCTTTATGCATTTGTCCACACAACAATCAAGATAAGTAATATTTCTATGACCATAAGGACCCCTCTTACTGTCTTTTCATAATCACACCTACTTCTGTACCACCCTGTCCTTAACAACTGACAAACAGCATATATTCCCATCTCTGCAAGGTTGTCATTTCAAAAAGTATTATATACATGGTATCATACAGTGTGTAATCTTGGTGTGGGGGTGCTTTGTTTTCTTAGCATGATTCACTAGAGATTCATTTTGTTGTTGTGTTTATCAATAGTTTTTCTTTTTTTCTGGAGAGCATTCCATGCAATGTGTATACGCCATAGTTTCTTTCTCTCTTCATGTTTGAATACATCTGGAGTGTATTTCTCCAGGATAAATTCTGAGAAGTTCAACTGGTGAGTCATAAGGTAATTGGATGCTTGCTGTTTTTATATATTGTTTTAAAGAGTGGCCATAGCAACTTATGTTGCTCCTAGAAATAGATGAGGGATCCCATTTCTCCGAACACTTGTTACTGTTGGTATCAGACATTTTCTTTTTACTTTAGCCATTCTAATTAGTGTGTAGTGCAGTTAGTTGTGCTTTAAATTCTATCACCTTAATGAACAATAATTTGGAGCACTCTTTCATGTGTTTACTTGCCTCTGTGTCCTTCTCAGTGAAATATATATTTATAGCTTCCACTTTATAATTACATTATTTGTTTTCTTATTGTTAAATTTAAAAAATCCTTTATATAAATTAGCTATTAATCTTTTGCTGGTTTTGTAAATGGTTTTTCTGTATCTTGTCTTTTTACTTTCTTAATGTGTCCTTTTACAGAGCAAAGGATTTAATTTAGATTTATTTTCATTTACCTATGGAAGTCTGTTTGTTTGCTTGAGCACTATTTAATGAAAGTATCTTTTTAGTTACTCTTGTATCTTTTCAAAACTTATTGGCCATGTGTCTGTGATCTAGTCATGGATTCTTCACTGGATATATGTGTCTATTCGTCTTCCCACACAGTCATAGTTACGGTGTCCGTGTAGCAAATGTTAATACCAGGTAGAGTGATTTCTCCAACTTCTTTATCCAGATATAGTTATTTTTGTTCTTCCTTCCTTCCTTCCTTCCTTCCTTCCTTCCTTCCTTCCTTCCTTCCTTCCTTTCTCACTAATTCCTTCCCTCCTTTTCTTGCCGGGC
>NW_021604589.1:421335-450801 GCF_004785775.1 Grammomys surdaster | reverse complement strand
TGTGTGTGTGTGTGTGTGTGTGTGTGTGTGTGAGGTATGAGTGTATGTGATAGAGTCTTGGCTGTGTAAAATAGTCTGGCCTCAAACTCATGGAGATTTTCCTGCCTCTGCCTTCTGAGTGTGGGGATTAAAGGCATGTACCACCAATGCCTGACTTTGTCTTTTTATATAAAATTTTAGGATAATATTTCTATGCCTACAGAAAAATTTGCAGAAATTTTGGTAAGATTTGCTTTAATTATTTAGGTTAATTTGGGCAAAATTAAAATCTTTGCTAAGCTAATTTTTCTGATTCATAATTTTGAATATATCATCATTTAGTATGTTCTTGTATTTCTTTCATTCACACATAGAAATTTTCAGATCCTGTACATAACTTGTTAAGGTTTGGCTTGTGTCTTAGGGATTCATTGCTATGAAGAGACACCATGATCAAGGCAAGTCTTATAAAGGAAAACATTTAATTAGGGCTGGCTTAGAGGTTCAGGGGCTTCATTATCATCAAGGCAGGAGCATGGCAGGCATGCTACAGGAGGAGCTGAGAATTTTACATCTTCATCTGAAGGCTGCTAGGAGAAGACTGGCTTCCAGGCAGCTAGGATGAGGGTTTTAAAGCCCATGCCAACAGTGACACACCTACTCCAACAAGACCACACCTCCAAATGGTGCCACTCCCTGGGCCAAGCATATAGAAACAGCCACAGCTTGTTTTTATTTTTTTTTTAAAGAAAATAAGTGTAAACAGTATTGTGTTTTAAATTTATACTCATATATGTTCATTTTTGGTACATAGAAATAAGACTGATGTTCTGTGTTGCTATTATTGTTAGTTCCAGAGGTATTTTAAAAAATAATGATTCCATGAGATTTTCTATATAGACAGTGATATCATCTGCAAATATGGACAGTTTCATTTCTGTCTTTGCAGTATGTATGTCTTTCTTTTCATTGCTTTATTGCAGTAAGAACCAAAATTTCTTTTTTTTCTTTTTTTTTCCTTTTTTTTAAAATTTTTTTTCTCAAATCATAATTAATTCACACAGGGGTATAAACACAGAAAGGCAGGATGTGGGGAAGGGAATGACACTGGAGTGTGGGTAGAACTAAAATTTCTAGTACTATGTTGAGCATGAATGCTTTCAGTAGGCATCCTTACCTTATCCCTAATTTTAGGTTGAAAGCAGTCTTTAAGTAGGAAGCATGATATTATCTATAGATTAAATGTCCATAGTATTTTTCAATTGAAGATGATAATTTCTCTATATCTACCTTACTGCGGGGTTTACTTTTAAATCAAGAATGAATGAATATTAAATTCGGTCAAATGGATTTTTCAAGTCAGTTAATATTGATTACCAGTTTATCCTTACTGATATAAAAATTATAATTCAATTAATATTGAACTTTCATATCTTAAATTGGACTTAGTTCTGTTGTATTATTTTTGCATTTTACTACATTCTAATACATGTTATTTTGTGTCTAAGTTTATGAGCAATATAGGTGTCTAGCTGGTTTCTTTTTCATGTCAATTTTGTCTAATTTTGATGTTAATATTTGCCTCACATCATAAAGTAGGATATTTTCCTTCACTTTTATTTTGTAGAAAAGATTATGCATGATTGGTACTAGTTTTTCTTTAAATATGATGCTGTTTTCTAATGAAACTGACTAGATCTTGATATGTTTTAAAAGAAGTTATTAAAGTATATATTCAACCACTTTAGAATTTATAGAACTATTTGGATTATCTATTTCATTTTAGTTGAGCTTTGACAGTTTATACTTTTTAAACAATTCATCCTTTAGTTTTAAGTTATTTATATAAATTATATGCAGTAATCTCTTATTATATTTCTAATTTCTGTGAGGTCTGTAGTAATATCTTCCCAATAATCTTTGATATTGATAATGTATTTTCTATCTTTTACTAAAGCCTTATCTATTTTTTGATGAGATCTTTTTATTTCACTAATTCTTACTACTTCTTCTTACTTTAAATTTTATTGATTGCTTGATTTTTATTATTTCCTACTTTCTTTCTGCTTGCTTTGGACTTGTTTTACTATTTCTAGTTTTCGGGTTATGATTTAGATCTTTTTTTAAATGTAAGTCTTGGTGCTATAAATTTCCCTGTCCACAATAGTTTTGCTGCATTCCAGATGTTTTATTATTTTATATTTTCTGTTTCATTCATTTCTATATGTTTTTTAAAGTTAGTTTGTTTTACATTCTCCTAGGCACATAGATTATTCAGAAGTTTTGCTTATTTTCCAGATACTTAATTTTTAAAAAAATTTGACTCGCAGTTTCACTCTTTTATTGGCAGAGATCATGAAGAGTTTCATTCCTTTCAAGTTTATTAAGATTGACTTTATGTCTATTTTAGTGACTATTACATATATGCCTGAAAAAAATGTGCATGTTTGCTGTTATTGGATGTGATGTTTTGTGTGTGTCATGGTGTCTCACTGGTTTACTCTTTTGCTCAGCTTTTCTAAATCTTTTCTGATTTTCTGTTTAGTAATTGTATCCCTAGCTTACCTGTAAATTTATGCATCTCTTCTTTCATCTTAATTGGTTTATGCTTCATTAGCTTTGTGGCTCTTTTATGTGCACACACATGTTTTTGGTATACTTCCCATTAGTGTTATGCAATATCATTCTTTGTCTCTAGCAATTCTCCTTTCCTTGAATTCTATTTTAATATTGATATTGCTTCTATTAATTGTTGTAGCTAATGTTTGGTTTATTTGTGTTCATCCTTTTATTTTCAATTTACTTATATCACTTAATTTGAGGTGACATTTTGTAAATGTGATGAGATATTTTTTATACTCACTGTAGCAATCTTGGTCTTTTTATTGATAAATGTTCCCCATTCATAGTTAAATTTACAAACTAGTTGTGCTATTTTATAATTAGTAGGTATGATGGTATGCATATGCTTGGCCCAGGGAGTGGCATTACTACTCCTGTTGGACTAAGTATAGTTTTGTTGGAGTAAGTGTGTCACCATGGATGTGGGCTTAAGAACTTCATCCTAGCTGCCTGGAAGACAGTATTCTGCTAGCAGCCTTCAAATGAAGATGTGAAACTCTCAGCTCCTCCTGCACTGTGCCTTCCTGCATGCTGCCATGTTCCCACCTTGATGATAATGGACTGAACCTCTGAATCTGTAAGCCAGCCCCAACTAAATGTTATCCTTGTAAGAGCTGTCTTGGTCATGGTGTCTGTTCACAGCAGTAAAACCCTAAGATAATAGGTGTCTTCAAATTCTCAGCCTTATGTTTTCCTTCTCTAGATTTCACATAAGCTACTTGAACTTTTGAATTAATCATGTTTGAATTATTTATAGTATTTCTGGGTGTAGCTTTTCAGTTTGCTTTCTTAATTGAAAATGAATTTTGAGTATTACAACATAGATATATGCTATATCAGCATTTCTTGCCAATAAAAATTTTCCACTTCAAACAATAAGGAGAAAATCTAATTCTATCTTCATCCTTAGATTTGTTATTTTAAAATATCAATGGTTTTGATATCAAGTGATGTTGTAATTTTTGTTTTAATTATCAAATACAACTTAAAAATTTATGAGACTACTTTACAGTATGCAACCATAGTTTTTCCTATTTCAGTTATTTCCTCTTTAATACTCTAAGAACCCCTTTTTCATAATTTGCTTTCATCTTGAAGAATTTTCCTTACTCAATATAAAGGATAGGTCTGAGAACAATACATTCTCTTTTTCCTTCATGTACAAACATATTAATTTCTATTTCACTCCTGAAGAATATTCTAGCTTTTAAAGAATTAGTTTCCATGCTTGAAATCCAGTCATTTGCATTGCAATTTCCTGGTAGGTAATGCATCATTTTTTTCTGCTGCTTTCAAGAAGCTTATTTTTCCCTTTTATTTTCAAAATTAAATTATGACGTATGTTGATTTAGATTTATTTGAATTTATTATGTTTGAGGCTTACCTTGTTTCTTGTATCTATGTATTTCTTTACTGTAAATGTGGAGTCATAGTAATTCAGCTACACTGTCCTATTCTCCTGGAACTCTAATGTTATAGATGGTGGATCCTTTATTAGTGTGTCACAGGTCACTACAAATCTGTTCATTCTCCCCCTAGTCTGTTTTCTCTTTTTAAAGACTGTCTACATTTTATTAATTTGTCCTCGATTTCAATGATTCTATCTGCTGACACATTTACTTTACTGTTATGTTTAACCAACAAGTTTAAAAGTTTGGATATTATATTTTCCAGTTGAGGAATTTCTTTTTCATTATTCTTATAAATTGTACCATTTCTGAGTCAGCAGATGAGCAGCTTGGTCTTCATGGGGATCCCCCAAACAACTGAAGAAGGGGTTTTCCCTGAGCCTGCTGCCTGCCTGCCTGCCTGCCTGCCTGCCTGCCTGCCTGTGAATCTTGCACCTCTGCATGGACAGCCTTATCTGACCTCAGTGGGAGAGGATGTACCGAGTACCACAGCAACTTTGATGTGTTTATGTGTGTGTTGGGGTGGATGACACCAGAGGGGGACTTCCCTTCTCCAAAGAGAAGGGGAAGAAGGAATGGGAGAAGAGTTGCACGAGGGGATACTGGGAGGAGAATAAGGGCTGATAATGGGTTGTAAAGTGTAAAATTCATAGATTTAATAAAAAAGGAATTCATTCATTTTAAAAGCCTTTTTTTAAAAAAAAATCACAAATGTTTTGTAGTCTTCATCAGGTAATTACAGCAATTGATTCATCTTTTGGCCCATATCAGTTGTTCTTACTTTTAAATTATGATTTCCCTGTATCTTGATGTTATGAAAAAAAGTCTTCATTTGCATCCTGGACATTTCGGCTATTATGTTAGTAAATAGTGGGCATTACTTATTGTGTTTTAGGAGGTAAACACCTTAGTTAGGTTTGGCATTCAAAGCCTGATGGAATTTTATGAACTGTAATTTCAATAATCATTTCTCAGAGTCTTTGCAATGCTTGTGATATGGGTCATTCGCTTTGAGATTCTGAGGCATTGGCTAATTCCTGGTGATTCTGCTTTGGGAACCAGAGGGGTTTTGGCAGGCAGGACCACCTGTGGACTCAAGGTGAAGAAAAGTCTTTGATTTATAGGGCTAAAAATGTTTTCTGAGTCAGACAGCGATTAGTGCCAATCTGCAATCCACTTTCACTCAACAGAAGAAAAATATCTCAGATTTTGCATTATCTGCTTGTTCATAGGGGTCCCCAACTCCTTCCTTCTTACCAGCACTCCAGGTTCGCTTACATTTTCAGAGGAGCAGTTTGATCTGGCAGGGGAATGAGATTGTTCTATTAGTTACTTTTCTTATTGTTGTGACCAGATAGTTGACAAAAGCAACATAAAGGAGGAAGAGTTTATTTTGGTGTACGGTTTGGGAGAATGCAGTCTTTCGTAGTAGGAAAGGTATGATGATGAAAATTTGCACCATTCTTTTTAAATTTCAGTTTTACTCATTTACAGACTTTCAATCCATACAAGCTCAAGTTCAGGTTCTTTCATTATTTATTTATTTACTCTATATCCCAATTGCCATTTCCCCTCTCCTCCAGGTCTTACCCTCACAAGTCATTCCCTCCCCCCATCATCCCTCCCCCTGTCCTCTGAGATGAAGGAGGACTCCTAGCTATCACTTCACCCTGGCACATCAAGACTCTGAGCCACCTCATCTTGTTTTTTTTGTTTTGTTTTGTTTTTTAACGATTTTTATTTTTGAGAATATAATACAATTACATTCCTCCCTTCTCTTTTTTTTTCTCTCCAAACCTTCCCATATAACTTCTCCCCAGGCTCCTTCATATTCATGGTCTCTTTTTTCAGTCAATGCTATCTCATGTATATATGTATATACATACATTCTTAAATAATCTGTTCAGCCCATACAATATTACTTGTATGTGTGTTTTCAAGGTTGATTGTTTGGCACGGGAAATTCAATGGTGTGCTCTTCCTTGGGGAGAAGTGCGTGAATCTTGGTAGCTCAGAAAGCAGAGAATGAGAAACGCTCAGCTGGTTTTCTTGTCTTATTCCATCCAGGCCCCTAGTCCTTGGCATGGTGCTTCCTGCAGTCAGGGCAGCATTTACCCCAGTAGCTAACACACTCTGAAAATATCTTCAAGGACACATGGAAAGTTTTGCTTTGCTAGGTGTTTGTCAAGCCAATCATGGTGACAATCATAATTAACCAACACAGTTGTCTTATGTTGCCAGGTTATGGATCTGCAAATGCCAGGTCTGAGTTGCCTTCTCCTACTGAGGAGAGTAGATATAAGATACTGCTGCTGTGTCATCTCAGTCCCGAGATTCCAAGACTCACTTCCTCAAATATTTTGCAGAGTACACCTTTGGTTGCCATTAATTTTCCACACAGGGTCTAAAGATATGCTTTCAAGGGAGGATCCTAAGTCATTTTCTCCAAGCAAAATCTTTACAGGTGGTACTTACTTGATTTAACATTATGACATCTAAGAAAATAATGACTATCATATGACAGTTATTAAAATGATTGACATAGAAAGCAGAAGAGAAGAAGCATTTAAAATGATCTTATGGTGTCAAATATATAAGGTGTGTGTGTCATTGAGAACAGGCAAAGGAAAGAAGTGATTAGAAAGATTGTGGAGAACAGCCTTCAGCTAAGGGTGGAAGAGTACTAAGAAGATGAGTGGGGTTATTATTATATTTCTTTTATGATGGGATTAGGGGCCAGAGGATCTGAAGCATTAGGCTGCTTGCCTACAATTGCTTGGGTTGGCTGGACAATGGTTATAGAATTCAGAATTATGACATTCCAAACCATGGAAACAGAATACTGTTTCCCAGAGCACTGCTTTCAAACTACAAACACATCATCTAGAAAAAATACTGCAACCATGAAGTAAACCTTTTGCCTATTTTGTGAATGACCAACAAGTTGAAATAGAAACAAATGTTTACAGAATCTGACTAGTATTAAATATGTTATTAATTGCCTCTTAATCATGCTGCTTGGAGAGCACTTAATGAATGTTCAAGACTTCTTCTTGAGATGATAATTACCAAGTGAAGTGCTTACTTTTAGAGAAAATCTGTTCAGTTATTATTGGCATTTGGGTAAGTTTGTTAGCAATAGCTATATCCACCTTGAAGGCTCTTAGTTTCAGAATTTATTCATGATAATTTCCAATAATTTATATTTCTCTGAGTTTTATTAGCCCATTGTCCATGCAAGCTAAACACTTGCTCTGAACAGAATATACAGGACTTCAAATAAAAGCTGACTACTTTCTAATTAAAATTTAATCCTGGGGAGACATACACACACACTCACACACACACACACACACACACACATACACATATATATATAGTGGAATATGTATGTAGTGGATTTAGATTCCTTCTCAAAGAAAAATTAGTTTTCAAAGAATCTTGAAACATAAGACCTAGCTTGTACTTTCTCTCACCCCTTCCAAAACAAATTCTTTATGGAAATTATCCACAAATGTGTCTAGGTACAGCCAGCATCTTCAATGAAAATGAGATCTGCTTAGTTATGCAGTATAAAAAGTCTATGTATTTTGACAATTGGTCTGTAATTGTCACATTAAAAGATAGAAATCATGTATCTAGAAGTAGAAAGGACCCTTGGGGGAAAAATCTATGAATACTTCAAAGACATCAGTATGCTATGTCTCCCACTCAAAAAAACCCTTGAATATAGTAAGTGCACACCTGTCTGTTAGCTAAGTGACTCTTCTGCCTGAGGTTTAGCTAGTTTCAGGGTCTTAGGTTCTGCTCAAATGTCCCATAGTATTCATGAGGGGAGTTATAATGTCTTGATGTGAGGTAGGAAGGATTTGCATGGAGAACAATCTGTTTATAAATTACACATGCAAGAATGTGTCTGTTAGTATGAACTCTTGCTTTACTTGGAAGAACCTCAAGGTTACCTTCACAAAATATTCAGGTGATATACAGATGATCTCCATGAGGTACAAAGTACAGTTTCAGATGGTACACTCAGCACATATAATTCTGTTCCTCATGCAGACCTGCTGAGAAGGAGGACTGTACCTACTAGTTCCCCTTTATTTGTTTTAAATCATTATAGCAAGTGAAGTTTCAGAATATCCTCTTTCAACAAAAACTTCCCTGTGTAAACAGGCTAGAAAGGCCATTGTTCTTACATTTTTCTTGAATCCTATTGGATTTAAAAATAAGTAACAACTGTAAAGTTTTGGTCTGGAAAAGATGGCTTAGGCTTTTTCCTCCAAAGCATATCTCTAAACCCTGGAAAAAAATTAGTGGCAACCCAAGAAGTACTCTGAAAAGTACTGAGGAAGTGAGGCCAACTTTGTACTGCCAATCCAAGGTGGAGAAATTATTTGCTATAAATGATAATTTGCTTACTTAATAGCAAAAGAACCCAAATTATTCGAACTCAAATGTCTCTGAGGATACAAATGAGGTCGAGTTAATCCAAACTCCGTAGCTTCATGATCCTAGTTGCCCATTTAAAATTATCAACTTTCAGAAATAGTCTTCCTTTTCCCAAATGAGTGTTTTTGTATGTCCCTGGCACAATTTCACAGAGGTCTCCAGAAGCAGTATGACAGCTGCAGGTCCCACATAGTTACCATTAGCAGAATTTTCTTCTTTCCTGCAATGGCTTCTCCTGCTTTGTGTCATCTAAGATAAGTAGCAATAGCCTCTGCCTACCCTGGCTGCTACTGCTACTGAGAATTCCAGATTCTTTACCAACCTCACTCTGTAGCTATGCTCTCTAAATAGTCTATGACACAATCCCAGAGAGACCTTCTGTTTGGGGCAATCATCCAGAGAATGTCTCTCTTCTCTACTGTGTGATATTATTTTGTCACCTGAGCTCCAAAGCAGAACGACTTGGTGTAAGTCTCGCCAGAGTATATATGTCATAAAATGGCTCCTCCCATGTCATGTCTCATTACCTTTCTCTGCTGAAGATCAAAACCATGCCATTGAAATAGGAAAGAATACTTACAATGTCTCCAGCTTTTTGTTTCTCCACACTTCATGTACTTAAATCCTCTTTCTTCTTTCAAACATAAAACTAATAAACTAAAAAAAAAAAGTTGTGGGCATTAATTCATGGAATTAATGTAGCTCAGCCTACTGTATCCCCTTGCCAGCCTCCATGGTAAATGATGTAAGCTGGTATTTTGTTGTTATTATTAACCTCAGTTCTCTGCTCAGCTTTGACTCTTTAAAGAAGGCCCTAGATTCTGAAAAGAACTGGTCTACAAAATGCAAAGGAGAAACTTCAGAAGCAAATGGCACAATCACTGTAGTGCAGAGAGCAAATGTTAGAATGAATAGCTAAGCAGACTCAATGTTACGGCTATTTACTATGCAAGTCGCTGTCAGTGCCCTTTCCGTGTGTCCTATGTGGTTTCTGAGGTGTCCTAGGGGAGGAAGGAATGTTTCACAGTGGGAAGAATTGACAATGGAGCCTTCATGTGATTGTACCTGTCAGTGTATTTCAAAGTCTTCCCATTTGTGCATTCCAGGTGAGGCAGCATTTTAAATTATGTTACACAGCTGTAACTAATAACCCTCTAAAAATAGGTCTGTAACTTGAAATATGATCCCTATAAAGAAACTATAGCTCGAGGCACAGCTATTTATGTAAGTATATCAAACCAGAAAATGATGCCATCACTGACAATTCTATCCTAGTAGGAGCTCACCATCAGCCAGATCACACAAAATAATGACATTCTAATTAGACTGATAGGACAAAGACACAATCAGAGACTATTTTAAATGTATTGTTATCAAGTATCTTATTCTTTCTCAAACAAACATAAAAATAAAGATTCAGATACAAGTATCATAACCAGGAGATAATTCCAGGGCTATCCTAGGAGGGCAGGAGCGTGACATATAAATTCCCCAACGCCCATAGAGTATGCTGACTAGTGGGTTATTACTTTGTTGCAGCCAGGCCTCCTCTATACTTCTGAGTACCCTCAGACTGCATAATGGTTTTTCCCTTTGAGGTTCCAAGAAGTTGGGATATTCTTTCAGTGATTCTTGTCTTTGCCAAAAAGGGAGTCATCCCTGGGGTGTTTGTTCCCCAGAACTTCAGGCATCTTCAGTACATATTGTTCACACTTTAATTGTTTCAACATTTCGAGAATGCCTTCATGCATGGAAACATTAAAGCAGTTGCTCATAAAGGACCCTCTGGCTGATAATTGCTACTGTTGCGTTTTGATGGTATCTGCCAGTACAATGACCCTTCCTTCAACATCATATCATTCCTTGAGCTATCCGAAAGTGGTAGCAGAGCTTGGCATGTGGATGAATACCTAATCATTTAGCACTTATGGGGCCTTGGCAAGGTCATGAGTTCAAGGCCAGGCTAGGTTACATAGCTGTCTGTTAGGGAGGAAGAAAGAGAAAGAAGAAGAGAGAAAATGGACAGAGGGAAGGCAAAAATGAGAGTAGGAAGATATAATGATTGGAAATTCCTTTAAAATATGAGCATATCAGTATTATTTTGTCTTTATCTGACCCTTTCAAAATATATTTTACATATACTTTATTATTTACATACTGCATGTAGAACATATGACATGGTGATAGAATATCAATGTAATTAAAAAACAAATATATTTGTATTTGTGGTTCATGGTCAAAAACCTTTTTATTTAAACAGACACTGGATCAAAAAAGTTTTGCTGTTCACTCTTCTCAGAAAAATTTTTGAGCATGAAAGCATCCTGTCGAAGCACTCCAGGCCAGAGTGGAGTCGTAGGCTTAAAACATAAAAGCCTTACTTATCGCCAGAGGGGCCATACAAAGAACTCTCTCTTCCTCTGCTTTCTGTAGATTTTACTACCTAGCTGCATCTTAACTTCTTTTTGTGTATCGTGGCATTTAAGGACAGGCTGTGTTTTAGATGAAAATGTCAAAACTTTGGGTTCATGTCTTAAGTCATGGAGGGGAGAAAATAGCTGAAGAAGATGGTACTGGAACATTACCATTTCAGGGCAGTGGTAGTGAGCCTTGTTTCACCAGGGAATTCAGAGATAATATTTGTCTCTCATAATACTGGGCTGAGATTTTCTTCACGTGGACAAAGGTAACATCTCAGGCCAGTAAGGCAGGTGTGAGTGGAAAGCCAGAAGAGTTTACTGGCTTATCAAATTTATCTTTCTCATTTACCATTTAGAGTGATTCTTTGTCTTAAATAACTTAACTAACAAGATTGAGCAAGCCAAGATTTTTCTGAGACATGGCTATACATCAATTGTTTACAGTGTGTCAAGAAAATTAAATGTCAAGAAGTGCTACAAGACTCGTGGACATGAGCCATTAGCTTGACATTCTCTTTCATCCCTGGGAGCTAAAGGATAGGTTTTGGAAGACTGTGTCTACCTTACAGACACTAAATCTTAGAAAATACCAACCAAATATGCAAATTCTGCTCAGCTACTTAACTACAGACAATCAGTAGTTGATAACTGAGCATCTATGGTGGACTCAGAAAGATGGAGGGAGAGGGAGAAGCAGGGAGAAAATGGAAATAATGAAGAGAACAAAGAAAGTAGTTGCCTGCAGAGAAGGCTGCTTATGATGATAGCCAAATTAGAAAGGCAAGTATGCAAGCCTTTCAGAACTTAGAGGTTCCGGTGATCAAGAAGGCATCAAGGAGATGTGTAGTTCATGATTAGCAGTATTGTCAAAGCTGGAGGGACCATATCATCAGACTGTGGATTCCTCTCACCAGAGATTTTTGAGTCAGAAGTTCTGGGTTTGAGAGCCAGCATTTGCCTTTCTCACTAGTTCCCAAGTGGAGCTCATGCTGCTGGACTGGAAAGAAGAATTTTAAAAACTTCACTGATGAGTTTTTTCTATGCAGAAGGGAGAGGGCTCTCAAAGGTTGAGATGAGGAAGAAGTCAAGAGAAATAAGGTGGAAAACAAGTGAAGACATGCTTATAAAGATTCCAAACTGAATAGACTATGTACGAAATAATGTAAAGAAGTTTCTGACTCCATTCCATTCCACAATTCTGTTACACTTAATGATATTATTACCCTGTGTTACCTATTGAAACTTTCTAGCAAGATGTTTTAACACAGAATTTTTATTCTTCGTTTTGTAAATGTAGTTTCTATCATATTAATCACACTACTTCCCATAAGTCCTTCCA
This sequence comes from Grammomys surdaster, assembly GCF_004785775.1. Taxonomy (NCBI): domain Eukaryota; kingdom Metazoa; phylum Chordata; class Mammalia; order Rodentia; family Muridae; genus Grammomys; species Grammomys surdaster. The sequence continues at coordinate 438,580 of NW_021604589.1, read as the reverse complement.
AATCCACCTCCCTTCTTTTTTTTTCCACCTCCCTTCATTCTACCTTGTCTTTCATTTAATAAAACACTGAGTCTAGTTTGTGATGCTCATATATTCATGGGTACAGGGCCATCCACTGGAGTGTGGTCAATCTACCAGAACTCACATGCTTAAAGAAAACTGGCCTTCCCTCCCCAAGAAGCCATTAATTTTTTAAAAACTTCTCAGTCAGGGGTAGGAGCTCATGAGCCTCTCCCTTCCTTGCTACAATGTTGGCTGCTTGATCTTGGACAAGTTTTGTGTCTGAAACCCACAGCTATGTGAGTTCGTTAGTACAGTGGTCCTGTCATGTCCAGAAGATACTATTTCAGTCTGGTCCTATTTTTGAAATTTATCCTATAGACAAATGGAAGACATTGAATGCCTTTGAGTAGTAAGAAGATGTAACTGAAACTTTATTTTAGGACTATCTGATTTGTCATCAATTTCCACATGCTTTTTCCTGGGGAGTCTATTTCTATACATCTCAGATACAGAGAGCAATGTCAGATGAAGAAAGAAACAAAGCAAAACAAACAAACAAAAAATTCGACAAAGTTTAGCTTGGTCAATCAGTAAGTGTAATAGGAGTTACTCAAAGGAATGTAGATGAGGGGGTTATCTACATTGCTGGCAATTTACTGGCAACTACACCATGAGAGATGTCTTCCTCCACCCCCTAGCAGTTATTTATTGCTTATGTATTTGGGGAGAAAGAATAGAGGGAACTCATGCTCTTCAGGGGTCTTATATGCCTGTGAACCTTCTTATCTTCCCATGATTCAGTGGTAGGGGTTCTCAGTTAATCTTCTGTGGGTCTCATTCAAGTAATCACAGCTGTTCTTATTTCAAGACAACAATGACCATACCATTGGAGGAGATCAGTACAATGCTATACACAGCAATCAGGGGTAGAAGCCTATATTCCATAGGCAGAGAAGAGATAAATTCGGAAAAATTTTAGTGAGATTGCAAATTTATTTAACTTGCTTAAAACTCCATTTACATGCTATTCTTTCCAATTGGAGATTCAGGAAAAAAATGCCTTTTGAGGGGGTATATTTTGGGGAGAAACATGGCCAGCATTCCTCCTAAGAAAGAATGCAAATACATAAGAGTCCAGGCTTTGAACCACCATTATTCAACCTTTCCTAAAAGTGACAGCATGGAAATCCTCAAGTCTTCTCAGAGTCTGTGCCAATGTAATGGGAGAATCTTCAAATTTTCAGGGAGTAAGTGGATCTGTGATGGCCTTCAATGCAGGAGTGAGGAATTTTCAGTTTATAGCTTTGACTCAAAAAAGATCCAAATTTGTTCCACCCTGGAAGTGGATCATTAAGGGGAAATTTTCAATGTTTAAAAATGCTTTATAATAAGATCACATTGAATTTCTTCTCCTTTCCCCTCTCTGTGCCAATAAATGCAATTGGTGTGGCATGAAAGCTACATTAGGCAGAAGAATTTGGCAGTAAACACATACACATGCATGTGTACACACATTCTTATGCACAGACCACTGAACACTGTCTAGAGGCTCTGAGTTGCCCAGGCATATTTTTTCATAAAGCAAAAAAAAAATCAATGTGGGTAGACACAAAAACCATATATTAAGAAACTTTGGGAAAGTAGATGGGGAAGAAGGAGGGCAAAAAGGAAGATGAAGAGGGAGGAGGAGGAGGAGGAGGAGGAGGAAGAGGAGGAAGAGGAGGAAAAGAGTCAATCGTGAAGAGTTGGGAAATGGTCTAAAGAACCATTGATATGGTTATCTATGAGAGATTAAGCCAAGCCCATGGACTAAGCCTAAAGGAGTCTTGAGCCAACCAGGGGGTAGATCAGGTTCAAAACAAAACCTTTGGCATCTCCAAATTTCCCTGTGCCTTTGTCCTCTTCATTTCCAACTCACTTGCTTGGCAACCCTTATTTCTTCTGTGATTTCCTGTTCCCTGCTTTCCTCCTTCAGCCATCACTCCGCTCCCTGCGAGTTGAATGGCAATTTAGTGCATGTTCAGGGTTTTGTTTTTTCCAACATGTTTTGCAATAATATCTCATTGCTTTTGTTCTCTGTGGCTGGAGGGTGGGTGCCTTGGGTTGACTGTCCCAATTTTTAAGGCAAGAAAAATACGGATAATAGACCAAGAGAATTGCCAGAGATGAAAGGCCTGCGACTAACTCCCATTATTTTTTACCCTGGCAACTGAAATAAATGCAATAGCTGGATTGCAGTAATTATTGGGGGAAAGAATTGGAAGGCATCGTTCTTTGTGATTCTTTTGTAATGAATGTGGCAACAGAGGAGACAGCTTTTGCCAGTTTTTAATTCAATGGAAAATGTGAACATATTTCTGATTTATTTGCCACACCCCCAGGTTTATCATGGACAAATGGAGATAATATAATAATCAGTGTATACTTTACAGTGGTTGTAAAGATTCAATGTCCTAAAACTTGTTAAACACTTCCAGTAACAAGTGACATCTAATAAGACCTCATTGCATTCGTGATTATTATAACTACAATTTGTTTAAGGGTGAAAACCTCTGCGTTAAAATATTCTAAAACATGTAAACCCAAAATGCCTAGATGAAAAAAATATTCTTATTTCTTTGAAAACTTTATTAGAATAACAAAGTAACAGGTAGAGTCAGTGAATGAGCAAGCCAGTGTTCTCCCTGGATGACTTGGAAATGAAATCTTTCTTATTTGAGGATATTTATATTAGGGCTCAGTGTATATCTGGGTTGATGGAGCCCAAAAGGTGCAGATGCCATTTTCACTGCTATCTCTCATCATAGCAGAAGTCATTTCACAGCCATTATGGATCCAGGGTTATGCTGATGTCAAGCCTTTAATATAGCACCCATATTCATCTACGACTGCTAAGGCACTAAATGGCTTTTGTCATCTTTCATACATAAGCCTTTCTGTCACATATCTCTTTCTATGATATAAACTAACAATTTCTTGGTTATGCTTTTCATCTTTCTTGATCTTCCTGTCCTGTCAAATCCTTTAAACAGTGTCTTTGGAAGTTGTGCTCAGCCCCAAAACAAACAATACCATGTATCAGTCTGCCTTCATCTAATGTCTATTTGAGTTCGGCTTTCCTTAAGCACATGGTATTTACCTTATTCACTGAATTTTGTAGAAATTATCATCAGCATCCACCTGGTCTCCCTAAAATTTGCAGTTCTTTCACATTTATTTATTTTTATATTTTTATTATTTAATATCATTGGTGTGGTACTGAAGATTGGACCTAGGACCTTGTACATACTAAGCAAGCCCTCTACCTTAGTTACAACCTCAGGGCTTCTCTTGCCTTTTATTTTGAGACAAGGTTTTACTAAACTGTCTAGGCTGGTTTTGAACTTAGTACAAAGCCTAGGCAGGCCTGGAACTTTGGACTTCCTGCTTCAGTCTCCAAATGACTAGAATTGCAGACCTGAGTCACTAGGCCTGGCTAGTCTGGAGATTTATATATATATAGTTTTTTTTTTCTGCTCCCATTGCTAGAGATACTAAGAGAGGAGATCAAGCAGTGACCTTGAGACCTGGGGATCAACATACTAGTGAGTTTCATGGATTTCTCTGTGCCACATATATCACAGACTTGGGTATGAAATAGCTAGTAATTTGAGAACATCAACAGGAACAGACAAAACTGTTCCCTGCAACCCAAGTACTAGAACATAACCTTTCAAAAAGAACTGTGTTCCAGGTAAACACCAAAGAAAGAACCATGGCCTCCCCATCCCTTCTCCCACTGCAAACAAAACAAAAACAAAAAGCAAAAACAAAACCCCAATTCACCAGAAAAGGTCAGGTGAGGAGACTAGGCTTACTATGCATAGTTAGACTGAGGTCTTTCAGCTTCTTACCAAAGTAATGTCACAAGAGGCTGAGGAGAAGGTCAAAACTTTATTCCTGTTGGATGACAACCATCTTTCATGGTCACCTGGGAGGAACAAACTACTTTCTCTATCCACCCGGTCTTGCCAGAGCTCCAGAGGAAGCCTTACCCTCACCAAATGGTAACAAAATTTCCCTTCCAGGAAACTGGGGTCTACAAGGACAGTTGGAACGTCCGTCAGATGACAGTACACTCTTAGTAGGAAACCTGGACTTCTTTGCTTAGTTGGCAGGAACAGTGACTGTTCTACGCCCCCTCCAGAGCAATATCAGAGGAAGCCAACTGAAACAGAAGTTTTAAATAAAATCAACACAGAGATGACAGAGTTGTTAGGATTAAAAACAGCTCTCATAAAAACGCCTCATTGGGCAATTACAAATTTAATTGAAGCAAATTAAAAGTACAAAGTCTAAGCAAAGAGAAGATGTAAAGACGAAACAAATGAAAATTATAGATGTAAAAAGTACAATAATTCACTTAATGAGTGATTACAAATACAAAATTTAGAAGAAAGAGGATATAGCCAATGTACTGAAAAAAAGAACAATAAAAAATTAAGCAGTATGGAAAACAGAAAAATATAAAGTATAAAAATGGTTAGAATCGTATTTTCAAAAAGGAGATCTAGCATCTGGGTTATGAATATCTTGGAAGGAGAGGGAAAAATGATGGTGCTGAAAAAGTGCCATATCTATCAAAAAGAATGGCGAAAGAAACTGCTTTCTTGTTTGATAATTTTATACATGCATATAATGAGTTTTTGTCAATGGATCCCCCTACTCTGTCCTATCCAATTCCTTCCCTACCTCTCCAACTGCTCTTTCTTAAACCCACTGAGTCCACTTAGTGCTGGCAATATGTGCATGGATGTAGCCTTTCAGAGCCCACATCCGCAAAGTAAATGTATTTCTCTGTTCCAGCAGCCAACAATTGCCAATAATAGTCTCAGTGATGGATAAGCCTCTGCTCCATCCATGTTGGGACTCGGTTGGTTCCATCCCATGCAATTTTTGTGTATATAATTACAGCCACTTTGAGTTCACATGTGTGATGACTCTGACACATCCAGCAAATACTCATTCTCCGTATGTGTCCACTATCTCTGAGTCATACAATCTTTGCACATCATCTTTTACAATGATCCCTAAGCCTTGGAAGAAAAGGCTGTGACATAGATATCCCATTTGGAGCTAAGCACTGCTCCCACCATAGGGTAATTCCATTTAAATTTCTTTTATATATGTATATATTTTAGGAAGCTTCTACAATGTAGATCTTGTTATGGCCTTTTCAGAAGTCATCCCTCCCTATACTCTTCTCTACCCTACCTTCCAATCTCACATTCTAAAGGAAGTTCTTTAAACAGAAAGGAAACAATCAAAGAAGAAAGAACAATAAACAGAGTAAAACAGCAAGTAAATACATTTTACATTTCATTAATTTTTTGAATTATCTTTGGAGGAAAATTATACACTGCCTGATGTGTTTATAAATTTGTATTGACAGAGAAAACATTTGACATAATTATATCTATAAAGAAGAAACTAAAAAGGCATAAAGGGAAATAAAACTTCTGTACATAGTTGAACTGTTCAAATATGTAGCAAACACTGATTAATGATATATCCATAATACAATAACTAGAGAAATCATAAAAAACTATACAAGGATATATACTCCAAAACATCATGAATATGTCATAATTTATATATAAAAGTGATTAAATAACCTACACTTATTATTAGAAGGTAGGGACATTCCAAATAGTGTAGAAATAGAAAGCAAATTATCAAATAGCAAATTTATTTCTTAACATATCAGTAACTATATTTACTGTCAGTGGTTTAAGTACACCAATCAAAACACAGAATTGTTTATTGAGTTAAAAGTACTACTAAAAGATAGAAGGACCTAGACCAATATGTTGTGACCTCTTCTATACCACAGATGCCAACCTAGGCTACTATATCCAGAAAACTCTCAATCACCATATATGGAGAAAGCAAGATACTCCAAGACAAAACAAATTCAATCAATATGTATCCACAAATTTAGCCCTACAGAAAATATTAGTAGGAAAACTCCAACCCAAGGCCCAAGGAGGTTAATGACACAAGAAAACACAGGAAATAATTCCACACCAGCAAAAACAAAATAAAGGAAGCACACACACACACACACACACACACTCACACACACTGCCAACAACAATAAATTTATCACTTGCCATTAACATCTCTCAACATCAATGGACTTAATCCCCTAATAAAAAGACACAGGCTGACAGATTAGATGCAAAAGCAGGTTTGATTATTCTGCAGCATACAAGAAATACACCTAGCAATAAAGATGGCCATTTGATATAATGTAAAGGGCTGGAAAAAAGTTTTCCAAGCAAATAGACCCAAGAAGCAAGCCGGAGTAGCCATTCTAATATCTAATAAAATAGACTTTCAACCAAATAAATCAAAAACAGTTGGAGAAGTAAATTTAATATTCATCAAAGGAAAAATCCACCAAGATGACATTTTAATTCTGAACACTTATGCCCTAAATGTAGGGCCACCCATATTTGTAAAAGAAACATTACTAAAACTTAAATCACACATTGAACCCTACACATTCATAATGGGAGACTTCAATACTACACTCTCACTGATGAAGAAATCATGAAGACAGAAACAAAACAGAGAAATAATGAAACTAACAAATGTTATGGATCAAATGACCCTAACAGATATGTATAGAATAGTTCACCCAAACACAAAAAAATATACCTTCTTATCAGCACCTCATGGAACCGTCTCTAAAATTACCAGTGTAATCTGCCACGAAGCAAGTCTCAACAGATACAAGATAATTGAAATAATGTCTTGTATCTAATCAGACTACCGTTGGTTAAAGCTGGACTTCACAACAATAGAAACAACAGAAAGCCTACAAACTCATGACACCAAACAACTCTCTCTTCCAGGTCAGTGGGTCAGAGAAGAAATAAAGAAACTAAAGAATTTCTAGAATTCAATGAAAATGAAAGCATAACACATCCATACGTATGGGACACAATGAAAGCAGTGCTAAGAGGAAAATGCATAGCACTCAGTGCATTCATAAAGAAATTGGAGAGATCTCATATTATCAAACTAAAAGCACACATAATAACTATGGAAAAAAAGAAGCAAACACATACAGGAGGAGTAGATGCCAGGAAATAATCAAACTCAGGGCTAAAAATCAATCAATTAGAAACAAAGAGAACAATTCAAAGAATCAATGAAACCAAGAACTGGTTCTTTGAGAAAATCAATAAGACAGACAAACTCTTGGCAAAACTAACTAAAAGGCAGAGAGAAAGTATCCAAATTAAAAAATCAGAAATAGGAAACATAAAAACAGACACTGTGGAAATTCAAAGAATTCATCAGGTCTTACTTCAAAAGCCTGTACTCTACAAAATTGGAAAATTTTAATGAAATGTATGATTTTATTGACAGATACTACTTATCAAAGTTAAATGAAGATTTAACTATTTAGGTAGGTAAACTATCTAAATAGTCTATTAATCTCTAAAGAAATAGAAGCAGTCACTAAAAGTTTCCCAACCAAAAAACAGAAGAGCTAACACCAATATTCTTCAAACTATTCCATAAAACAGAAACATAAGGAACATTGACAAACTCTTTCTATAAAGCCACAATCACCCTAATATCTAAACCACACAAAGACTCAACAAAGAAAAAGAACTTCAGACCAATTTCCCTTATAAACACTGATAAAAAAATACCCAATAAAACACTTGCAAACTGAATAAAAGGATACATCAAAAATGTCATAGACCGTGATCAAATAGGCTTCATCCCAGGGATGGAGGGAGGGTCCAATATATGAAGATTTATCAATGTAATACACCATATGAACAAACTGAAAGAAAAAAACCTCACATGATCACTTCAGATGCTTAAAAACAACCTTTGGCAGAATCCAACACCCCTTCATGGCACATAACTAAAAATAATAAAAGCAATATACAGCAAGCTACTACCCAACATCAAATTAAATGGAGAGAAACTTAAAACAATCAACTAAAATCAGGGACAAGACTCAGCTGCCCACTCTCTTCCTATCTGTTCAACATAGCACTTGAAGTTCTAGCTAAAGGAATAAGACAACAAAAGAAGATCAAGGGATACAAATTGGAAAGGAAGAAGTCAAAGTATCAATATTCGCCGATGATATGATAGTATACATAAGTGACCCCAGTATCAGTAGAAATCCTACTGCTGATACACAACTTCAGCAAAGTGGCTGGATACAAAATTAACAATAACAAAAATCAGTGGCTCTCCTTTATACAAATAATAAACCAGCTGAGAAAAAAATTTAACAATGCTCTTTACATTAGCCAAGAATAATATAAAATGCCTTGGTGTAACTCTATCAAAGCAAGTAAAAACCCATATAACAAGAACTTTAAGTCTCTGAAAAATGAAACTGAGGAAGATATCAAATGATGATAAGATCTCCCATGCTCATGGATTGGTATGCATGGGCTTCACATAAACTAAAAGCTCTGTGAATAGTCCATAAGAGTAGCTTAAGGCAAGCTACACCCTGAAAGAAAACACTTCCAAACTGTATGTCCAACAAAGGGTTAGAGTCTAAGTAATAGGAGGGACTTCAAAAATCCTATATTCAGAGCCCAATCAATCCAATTATAAAATGAATCAACAACATGAACATATATATTTCACCAAAGAGAGTATTTAGATGGGAAGTAATCACATGCATAGATGTTTAGCATCATGAGCCATTCTAAAATGTAAATTCAAATCATGATGAAATACTACGGTACTTACCAGAATGGCTAAACCAAAGAAAGAAAAAACATAGTGACATCACAAAACACTGCTAAATGGTGGTAAGGAGTACAGTAACCAGATCACTCAAACACTACTGATAGGAATGTAAAATGGCATAGCTACTCTGGAAAATATTTTAACAATTGTTTTTTAAAATGAAGCATGCAACTATCATATAATTAAGCAATTGTACCCTGGGCACTCATCCCAGAAAAATGGAAACTTATGTCCCCCCCTCAAAAAAAAAAACTGTGTATGGATGTCTGTAGTCACTTTATTCAAAATGACCTAAAACTGAAAACAACCCAGATGTACAACCCCAAGGGAATGGCTATAGAGGGTATGGTGGTATTCAGCAAGGAAATACAGAGGCACACTGAAGAAGTTTAGACAAATCTCCATGGAATAATGATGAAAGAAAACTAAAGCCAATATCCCAAGATTAAAAGTTACATGATCTCTTTTATATGATACTTTTGAAATGACACAATTTTGCACCTTAGAGAGAAGAGCGTGGATACAACCAGTTAGGAATTGAGTGAAGTGATGGAAGAGAGACAGGCACCTTTATAAAAACCAGTAGGAAAGATCCTATTGATAGGAACATCTGTATCATATCCAGCTCAATGGGAATATTTTTGTGATATTATAATATGATTTTATCTACTATTGTCAATGAAAACAGCATTTGAGGTACATAGGATAGGTAAGTATTATTTCTTAACTGCATGTGAATCTATAATGCTATTTTAAAGTTTAATTTAATAGAAAATAAATTTATTTTGCTTTAAGAATTGCTATCTTCTATCTGTATCACTAGGCCTCTTCATCATTACTACTTACCAGATGGGAGCCAGGGGTGACTTAGTAGTAAAGATCTGTATTAATGGTGAGAAGATGATTTGACTATGTTTTGTAGGTCAAACACAAAGAAATTGCTAATAAACACAACATGTGAAGAAAATCTAGGCATTGGATATGACTCTAAAGTGTATTCTGTTCCATCTTGGCTTTTTTTTTGTTTTTTTTGTTTTGTTTGTTTGTTTTGGATTTTCTCCTGAGTTGAAAAAAGACTGCAAAAGAGAAACATTCTGAGGAAGTCAAGAGTTTGCTTTGGGTCATATTGAGTCTAAGATTCTCAGTAGACTTCCAAGTAGAGATGTACAGCAATTTAGAGAAAACTATTTGTGTAGTCAGTCAGTATGGGAGACAAATATCTAATTCAGAGATGTGATGCTTTGGGGGGTGGATACACAGAGGGGCCCATGCACTCAGAGGAGAAGGGAAGGGGGTAGGGATGGATGAGGGACAGGGAGAGGGCTAGCAGTGATTGTGATGTAAAATTAATTTAAAAAAATGAGGAGAAAGCCGCAGAGATACTGAGAAATAGTAGTTATGGAGGGGAGAAAATAGCTACATTAAAGTAAAGCATTGGAAATCAAGACATTCTCCAATGACACATCTCTTTGTAACTTTTTAATTGGGAATGTTGGCTTCTTGTTTTATGTTCAGCACATATCTGCAGGTATTCCTCAAAGTTATTATCTTCATTACTTATCTTTGCTTTAAATCTCCAACTGAGAAAATCTGATTGTTGGGCACTGGATTGAGATAGCACTTAGTTACCTGTTCTAGTTATTCATTAATGCACAGAAAATCACCCACAAACTCAGTGGCTTCAAACAGTAACAACCATGTATTATCTCTCTCAAATCTATGGGTCAGGAAGTCAGTGTTGGCTTGGTTAAGCAGGTTTTGGCTGAGAATCTTCCAGATGGCATAGATGGCTAAAGCTAAAATCATCTGAAAGTTTGCTCACTTGTATAATCTACACCTGGTCTGGGAAGACTCAAACCACTGCTCCAGGTACACCTCATCAATCTTGAATTTTCACAATGCCCAATATAATTGCAGGCTACAGCATTTTCAAGCATAACCAAAGTGGTATCCATCATCCCCTGGTTGGCACAGTCCAAGCACATACCAGAATTCAATGGGTTGGAAACAGAACCAGATGTTAGTTTTCCAGATAGGAGACAGCATCTTACCAGATAGGATGATGTTATCCTTGTGCTGCAATCCAAGGCAGTCTGTCCTGGAATGCTACTGCACCACCGCCAAAAAAAGTTTTCTTAAAATTACTGCATTCCTCCATATGACATACACCAAACACAATTTTTAATGTTGACACACCCCCTCAAGTGTCTCTGTGATCTTTGGAGAAACTTTCCTTAGCATGAGTATTTTTATGTATCTGGATTATCATATGTTCTAGTTTGCCAATACAGATGGCCTGAGTTTTGCACTTGTCCCATACTAAGTTTTAATAATTTCCTCTCTACTGTCAAGTGTCCTGGCTGGATGATAAATTTTAAAATTCCATATAATTTCTTCACCCCAAATGTGTTTTCTGTTTGAAATTAGATTAGTTCAAAATTGGACTAGAGATGCAAATTTTTCTTATTGAGGGAGTAGACAGATGTGTCAGCAAGGAGTTATGAGAGGGAAAAAGCCATAATTCCCATGAGAATGGGCTCATGGAAGACACAAGAGCCCGTGTCTTTTGTAAAAAAAAAAAAAAAAAAAAAGCAGACAATAAATGCAGTGATAGTAATAACTAAAACATGAATATGTTTGCTTAACCTACATCCAGTTACTTACTTGATACACTTGATCAGCCAATGTTATTTAATCTAAACAATACTGGTACTCAGATTCCTTAATTGCCATAAGATGCCTGAATAGTTCTGGTACCATAAGCTGAGTTGTACATCTAGCAAAAATAAGCTGAGTTTGTTTCTAAGCCTGTGTATATTTGTTGTGGTTATTAGACTTCTGTAAGTTCATTAGGTATGACCTGAATTGATTGCTAAAAGAACATAATGACCCTGAGTTATTGATAGACTTGATAAAGGCACTTGGGATAAGGGATGTAAAGGATCATTTGCTTGGATACAACAGATTTAGCTACAGAAGACTAGGCAATCTCTAGAAGAGTCAGAACACCAATTTTCTTAAAAATATTAAAAAAGTTTAAGCTGCATCTATTCAGCAACCTTTAAAAATTATGTCTAGGTAGGAAGAATTACCTCCTTAAGGTAAAAGTGAGAATATAACCTCCCAGCATCCCTTACAGCCTAAGAGAAGTCAAATGTATTGAGGTTCTGATGCCAATCAGGATTTGAAATAGTCATGGTGGTATGTACCTGCAATCCCTGTACTCGGAAGGCCAAGGCAGGACAGTCTCCACAGTATGAGGATAGCCTGGGACCCATTAATGAGTTCTATAGTCCAACCCGTATTTATAGCAAGACTCTCTCAAAAATATAATTAAGTTGTAAACAGACAAGTATTTATGGGTCAATTACTTGGTAGTAAAGATCGATCTGCACATTGTAAAGGCAAAGAAGCTTACATACTGATAAGGATAAACAATAAACAAATAAAATTGTTATATATTAAGTTGTGAAATGAGCTATAAAGAAATACCATCAAGATAAAGAAAGAAAATGATGAGAAATTGTCAGTAAAAGTCTTTCTGTTTCAGCAATATCTGAACAGTGAGCCTAAAAGATGAGCTGGAGAAAGTAATCGCATCTGGACAGACATGTTCTAAGCAGAGGGGAAAAAAGCAAAGGCCCCGAGGCAGGAGCAATTTCTATAATATTCAGAGAACCTCATTGAGAATTGTGTCAAATGGAACAAGCAATGGTAGTCGTAGAGAATGAGTTAAATGAGAAATAGAATGGTTAGATTGTTTAGTCATGTAGGATGTTTTAAGTGCACAGAGTGAGTTCAGTTGATGGATAGGATGTGTAGTATCAAAAAGACAGTCAACAATGCCTCCAGGGTTTTTGACTTGAAATACTAGAAGGGTGTATTTCTGTGGAAAGGAAAGTGTGAGATATGTATTGGACCACTAAAGGAATATTTTATTTCCAGCAGGCAGGTGGATATATATACAAGTGTAAAAAGAAACTAGACTTGTTCATTGGGGAGGCATCGTTATACAAGGCCAGGGGCCTAAATCACCTAGGTAGTGAGAGAGAAACTGGGATAAGAAAATCAAGTCTGAGGATATCCTACAACTTTGACATTGGGAAGATGAAACTTGCCAACAAAGATAATATATTATTCAGTTTCCTAAAGGAGTAGAACTGATAGAATAAGTACATATTTTAAAAGGGGACTTATTAGATTGGCTTAATACAACAAGAACTTGGTTAGCAACCACTGTCTACATACTAGAGAAACTGAGAATCCAGTCCATGGGGCTACATGCCTCAGCATCCCTAGTCTGGTACTGAAGGCCTGGACTATTCCTGGAGAGGCAGTCACCTACAGTCTATGTTGGACAGCCAAAGAATCTGAGTTCTGATGTCAGCTAAGGATATTATCAACAGAGGTAGCAATAAGGTAAATGCATTCATTAGTGAGGAGCAAGGACAGGCAGGCAAAACCAGCCCTGCTTTTCCTTCAGGCCTCTTTATATCTGAAATTCCACCAAAAGGCATTGCCAATTCTGTTTGAAAGTCTTCTCCATTCAGTTAATCATTTATCCCAAGAAATACCCTCACAAACTCCCAAATTCTCTTAGTTGATTCCAGACCTAATAAAACTGGCAACCCAGATTAAACATCATGGACAGTGAGAAATCAGTAAATAAATAGAATTAACCAGGAGAGGATGGAATCGCATAATTCTCTAGAGAAAGATAGTGATGAATCTGTGTCCCAACTGCTTATGGGCCTAATAGTATGAGGACCAGCACCTAACCATAAGATTTGACAACTTGGAAGTCACTAACATCCTCAGTCAGAGCAGTTTCAATAATTTAGTTCTGACTCTACTATGTTTACATTAGGGATTATTTATTGGTACAGCTTCTTTGGCAAATATACTAGTTAGATGAGTCTACTGACTGAAGCTTCTCCCTCAAGCCTGTCAATTGTTAAGCCTGCTCCAAAACAAGCACAAGGTATTGTTGAACAAAAGTTTATGCATTCATGGAAATTGGCCAGTGGAGTAACAGCCCTAACTCAACAAAGAATGCTTGGTTCTTGTGCCAGTCTCTCCTGCAGAGAGAATCCTGGCCCAGTCCTCCAGGGTTACTGTGAGGGTGAATAAATCTCTCCTTACAGTAGCCGAGGGGTACTTCTAAAGAACCAAGGGGACCAACAATCTAAGACCAAATATTAGGTTATAACCACAAGGCCTCAGATGACATAAGCAAGGCACCTTGTGTTTATGAGACTGGGCATGCTTTTCCAAATTGCTGACCCCTAGGCATCCCTACCTACAGTTTGGGGAACAAGGAATTATTGCTATGGCTCATCTTCCTGCAGTGCCCATTATGATCCTGTTCAACACTGGGCCACAGCTTCCCCAGTTGGATAGGACTGGCCTCCTACAACTACATTAAAGGTGATAAGTAAAATGCCATATTGCCTTCATCTTGGCTACCTGTTATTATGGAAAGAGCAGGTGGTTGGAGGTTCCCACTATGCATTGTGTGTTAGATTAGTATGAGCAAGGTCTCTGGGACCATTGAAGATATCAAAGATGATGGATCATAGACTCAGGCAAAATGAGGCTTGACCACTTTAAGTCTATGAGATGTGGTGGTTTATAGGTGATACCAACTGATCCCAAACTGATGACATGGGACAAGTGAGTTATAGAGCCTTCATTCCATACTCAACTCTTAAGAGTGAGTGGCCCAAGATACTAGGTAATCTACAGCAATGGCCGGATATTCCTATGAGTATCTGTGGTGGTTTGAATGAAAATGGCCCATAGGCCTATAGGGAGTGGCAGCATTAGGAGGAGTGGTTTCATTGGAGGAACTATGTCACTGGGAGTAGGCTTTAAGGTCTCAAATGTTCAAGCTATGCCCAGTGCCTCACTTTTCCTACTGCCTGCAAATCTGGATATAGAACTCTCAACTGCCTTTCCAGCACCATGTCTGTCTGCCTTCCACCATGGCATTTCTCATCATCATAATAATAATGGACTAAACTTCAGAACTGTAAGCTAGCCCCAATTAAATGCTTTTCTTTATAAGAGTTGCCATGGTCATAGCACCTATACACAGCAAAAGAAACCCTAACTATGACAGAACCCTTCTCCTCTCATTATACAATAAACTCCTTGAACCATGACACCACAAGAAAACATCCATATCCACATGACAAAATAAATAAAACTAAATCTTAGAAAGATTAAGTTACTTGTCATGCAGCTGCCAAGTAGCAGACCCATGATTTGAACTTTGATGTCTTTGATTACAGCTTCCAATTTTTAGTAAGTCCAAATGGGAGCCCTTGATTCCCACAGTTTCATGAGCTGCTTAAACAGGCTTGTAATTGGTGAGTCTCCAGCATCTGGCATGGTGCCTGGCACAGAACAGACTTGCAAAAGCTGATTGCCAGCATGAGGAAAATAGGTTCAACTTTCCCAATGTTTTCCAGGTCCACAGGTAGGTAGTAGACTACAGGCATCCACTGACATGCTCAAAGAGTGCAATTTCAAATTAGTAAAACAAGAAGGAAACTTCCTATGTTTCCTTTTGGTCTGGGCTTTCTATCTTTACTATTGGATGTGTTGGTGATTGACATTAATTGTCAACTCAACAGAATCTCGAATTACCTGGGCAATAGGCATCTGGGCATATCTGTAGCTAGGACTGTCTTGACTGTATTAGTGGAAGTGGAAAGATGTGACCATTGTAGGTAGGATCATTTCTTGGACAGGAGAGCCTAAACTATATAAAATGGAAACAGTGGGCTGAGCATTGTTGTGCATTGATCCCTGTTTTTAGATTGAGGATGTGATATGATCAATTAGGACTTCAATCTTCTGATGCCCTAGTTTTCCCACCAGATTGGACCATAGCCTGAACTGTGAGCCAGAATAAACCATTTCCTCCCTTAAGTAGCTTGCAGCAAAATAATTTATCATAGCAATAGGAAAAGAAACCCAAACAGATGTGAACAAGAAGGAAAATCACCCTGCCTACACACACACACACACACACACACACACACACTCCTTCCTTCCTTATGGACAGAAGAATCTGGCTCTGGTGTCTATATGCAAGTGAGGCTTTTGAGGCTCTGAAGGCTGTGGGTAGAGTACAACTGCTTCCTTTTGGATTAGGAATACAGCCAGGCAAAACCTGAGTGAGGAGCAAGAACAGTCTAGACATACTAGTTAGAATAACTAGAAAGAAAGGTGGATGCAATCGGAATGTATGGGACAAGCAATGGCTAAAATTGTGAAGCCAGGCTTCCCATGTCCTTCCTGCTCAGGGTGCCCATCCCTCAGGAACACCCATAATCATACTTTATCCCTCCCTAGTTTCCCTCCTCAGAGGCACTAGTGTGCTACGTAGCTGGTGTTCACCAGCTTCTAGCAGCCCAGGTGACCTCATGTCAGCTCATACCACTTAGGCTAGCTTGTACAAGTTCATAAGCGTCAGTTGCTAAATTTTCAGGAATTGCGTAAACTGGCTATTAAATATAGCCATTTCAAAATTAAACCAAATGCACACACAATCACATACATTTATAATAAATTGTCAGTCTCAAAACCCATCCTTAATGCATGAATTAATTCTATTGTGTCTTATATTATCGATGCTTCTGAGTTTGCCAGTGACTCTTCAATGTCTCTTCTAGTAGATGGAGAAAACACTCCACACTCTATGAGGCTGTGTGGCTGTGTAGCCCTCTCCCAAGTTTCTCATCAGGTGGTAGTGTTGAGTCAGCCATGATGAAAGTAACTGTAGCATGGAAATTGGCAACACTTACAACCATACTGTTAATCTATTTCTTTTATTTAAATAAAAATTTATGTGTATGGGTGTTTTACCTGCATGTCTGTCTGTATACTACATTCATGTGATACCTGAAGAGGCCAGGAGAGAGAGAGAGAGAGAGAGAGAGAGAGAGACTTAGAGTCTCTGGAGCTAGAGTTACAGCAGGTTGTGAGCCATGTGGGTTCTGGGAATTGAAATTAGGACCTATGAAAAAGCAGCCAGTGCTCTTAACCACTGAGCCATCTCTCCCATCCCCAGACTACTACTTTTTACAAAGAGAGCTGTCTCTTTACCATTTGCCAACATGACAATAGGCAGAAAGTAAGGCATGTAAGGTGCATCACCCATCCTCTATCCTGACCAAGAACGTCTATCTACGTATAGTCCCTCAGCTTAAAGATTAATAATGTCCATGGGGAAGAATTTCCAGGAAATTCCATGTGAAATTGTTGAGTGCACTGTCTTCAACATTACATATATTCATTACATTTGAAGTTTAAGTGCTGTAGGGCTGATTGTATAAAATGAAATCATAAGACTCTTTGTTTAGAAAGCCGGGGAGGGTACTACATTACAAGCCTATATCCTCTCCCTCTCCCTCTCCCTCTCCCTCTCCCTCTCCCTCTCCCTCTCCCTCTC